>NW_014544137.1:218479-222320 GCF_000741045.1 Vigna radiata var. radiata | reverse complement strand
AATGTTAGAAGTCCAAATTCAATATTGTCTTGAGTTACTTGTTTTCTTGAAGATAACAATAACTCAAGATTTGAATTGCCATAGTTTGAAAATGTTTGCATAGAATATGGAATGACAATTGGTTGGAAAAAGAAATCAAAACTGGAAGAGTGAATAATGATGGGAAAAGATTGAAAACCTTCCCTTTTAAGATTGGGTTCTATGGTTGGAGGCAAAATTGCTCTTAGTAAGACTTCCTCTTCTTTCTTTTCCCTTTCTTGTCTTTCCTCTTCTTGTTCTTTTCTCTCTTTTTCTTCTCTCTTTCTCTTCTCTTCTTCTCTCCTTATTCCCTCTCTTCTCTCTTCTTCTTCTCTTCTTAATTCCTCTCTTCTCTCTTCTCTTTTTCTCTTTTCTTCTTTCCTTTCTTCCTTTTCTCTTCTCTCAATCTCTCTTTTTCTTTTCTTATCCTTGATCTCTTTAAGTTTTGCCCCAAATTCTAACTCTCTCCTAAGAAACCCATGATCATTTAAACTCTCAAGAAAGATTTTTCCATTTTTAATGCAATCTTTAATTAATTCTAGATTTCTTTTAATGCTTGAAGGCACAAACTTTCTTCTCATGCAAGCTTTTAAATCACACCAATCATGAATGGGAGACTTCCTACCTTTCCTAACATGATATTGCCTTTCATTCCACCACTCACTTGCATGTCCTTCTAACTTAGAGAGATAAATGCTAAGAACATAAGATTCACTCTCTCTATAAAACCAAGGATCTATTTTATCAACCTCTTTTTCCCAAGCTAGGTATGTTAATGCACCTATGTCTTTACCAAAAAATGAAAGATTCCTAGCTTGATTAAACTTTTCATCAACTTTATCTAAACTAGACAACCTATATGAACTAGAAGACCTAGAAGAAGACCTATATGAACTATAACAAGACATTTTCAAAGACAATTTGCGGACTCTAAGACCCCTAAAACGTACGGACTCTAATGTGACAAGGTCACACTTAAANGTGAATCAAAAGATCAAATCAACATTAAAGTCTACTCCTATGTCTAGCTATGCTAAAATTAAAGCAATTAAAATTGCCAAGAGTTTGGAAAGAGCACCATGGACTCTTCCAATCTACTTGGACTTTATAAGAGGCCTTTTACAAACACAAAAACTAAAACTGCTAACAGTGGGCTGACACAAGCCCATCAAATACAAAAAAACATAAAAAACATACAATTGAATTGAATCCTATACTACGGTGCTGGTTCCATCTTGCAGGAAAATCACGTACCCCATCTGGCTTCTGGACAACTTTTTGGACAGCTTTGGAACTCTTTTGCTTGCTTGTACAACTTCAATTATCTTGAATCTCCTACCCAGTCCGATCCTACCAATACACATGCACAGTTTCAGTCAGTGTTCCTAGCTAATGAATTGCAAGGGACAAACAGATATAAGATGAAGAATCCTCCCTTTCTCTCAGCTGGAACATTTGATGCAGAGAATAATTCCTACTTGATTCTAAACTAGTCCAAGTACTCTGCACACATAACACACCAAGGTTGCACGTTCTTCCTAGACTGATTCAGTTCAGTTATGCACACTGGAATTACACCAAAAGCTAGTAAAACATGCTCATGAACATGAATATTAAGCCAGATGCAAATAGGGGTAACTCAAAACTGAACTAGACTGATTTAAACAACAATTCCATGAAAATCAATTATGCACACAAGCCACAACATAATCCAGCAAGTACAATGGAGAGTGAACTAGATCTCAGATTGGATGTGATTCAGTGTAGAAATTAAGCATGGGCAGTTAGAACAAGTTGATGCAATTCCAAAAATTCTCATAAGACAATCAGCACATTATTTGCAAATCTTATGCATCTACCAAGTTCAAACAGATCTTATTAACTCAAGATTCAGCATTCCACTTGTCTAATTGAACCATGAAGTCACAATTCCTTTCAAAACAGTGAGTAGATTAATGATTCAACAGATGCACCAAAATCAGTTCACGCATAGCTAGCTAAGTGGCATGCAAAGTATGTAGTCAATCACTCTGGATAAAACTGAAATCGGAAACTGCTTTCCCAATAAAATTGAAATGATATTTTTAACCAGGGAAGAAAATGTTTCAATTCAAGGCCTTAGTACAAAACAATTCCAATTCAGAATCATCATTTGCAAGTGAAAAAGAAAGGAAATTCACAATCAGAATTATGCAGCAGTTTAAAAGAACAGAAGGCAGTAATCAGAGAATTGTGATCCCAACTTAAACAAACCCATTCAGAAATCAGAGTGGTTAATTCTAGTTTACCTAAACTGTCATATCAGAATCAACACTTCAAATAATGCTAAGCAAGGACATGCTATATACAGAAATAGTTTGGACAAAACAGAGGCAATTTAAGATGAAATACTCCCTTTTTGTTCAACACTCCCAAAGTCTATTCTCATGAGATCCCTTGCTCAACTTCTACACTNCTGCAGCTAGTTGTAACTCACTTTCTACTAAGCACCACCTGTGAATGACAATCAAAGCCAAAACTATGCAATTCTAGTTGGTCAGCAAAATTCAGATTCAAGAAATTGAATAAAACACGCTCTCAACAAAGATATTTGGCTCTTAGATGCAGCCACACAAAGCTCACAAACTCAAGAATTTTTCTGAAGGCTTCTCTTTAAAAACATGAAACACACAAATGAAGGTTTGGAAGGGAGGTTCTCCCTTGTTAGTTCAGGGCTGGAGAGTCTTTTAGACCACCACCACCTAAGATGCTACCAAGCACACAAACCTTTCTTTCCAAATTCCAAAAATCCAGAGTGAAAATGCTTCTCAATCAAGAACAGCTATGTAATGCAATGTGCAGAAACCAGAATAGAACAGGACAGTTTTAAACAATGAAAGCACAGCAGGTCTATTGCCTAAGACAACTCTAGAATAGATGAAGAAAGCAAAGAAAAGATCCAATTAGGAACAGCAGATCAGCATGCACGTGTGAAGTAGACAAAACTAAGAAAGTCAATCAAAACAAGCAATAAAAAGCAACTTAGAAAGGCTGGCACACAAATTGAACCTACCAATAGCTCTAGAGCAGATTAAGAAAACAAGAAANAGGATACAAGTCACATAGACATTAACTTCAAGTTCAATTCAAACTGTGAAAATGTCTGAAAGAGCTTTTAATTACTGATGCATCAGATTTAAAGTAGAATGGCACTGGTTCGGTCAGCTTTTTCAATTAAACTCTAGGATTGATTTTGCATTGTAATAATTTTTTTTTCTTTTATATTTCTCAATTAAACCAAGCTTTTGCTGCCAAACTAAACACAGTTACAGATGCATCATTCATATCAAACAGTTCAAAAACTGACTAGTAACTTGTATCAGAATTAAGTGTTGAATTTGGTGGTTGGATTGGTCAATTTGCAGAAATTGATTAAAACACACAATTGGATATCATGAGTAGTTTGGTTTATGAATTTAAACTCGTAGATGCCACCAACTGCGGTTAGATATCAATATTTCCAAAATTCACTGGTCAAGTTCCTTTTAGTCATCTATTTTAACAACTCCACCAACCAAATTCAAGCACACAGAAACCAAAAGGATTTTGAGCACTCAAAATGAGTTCAACAGAGATTTAAAAACTGGAGAATGACTCTGAGAAATCAAATTGAGATGTTCAGCAATGAAACTAATGCTGAATCAGATTTAAAACCCTTAAAATTTGACTACACAAAGAAGTGCATCTCGGTCAAATGCAGATTGAACATCAGCGAGTGTTCCATTTGATGCATCACACCAATTACAAACACAATTTAAGTGTTGATTCAGTGTGCATCTAGTAC
>NW_014544137.1:191077-217299 GCF_000741045.1 Vigna radiata var. radiata | reverse complement strand
ATGTAGATCGAGGGTTGGAGAGGCTTTTGTTCGGTGAAATTGACAGAAAAAGTGAAAACGAGGCAGAAACCCTAAGTTATGGAGGTTGTTCTGTGTAGAAAACAAAGAGGAACGATGAAATACGAAGAGCAGTGGTAAATCTATGGAGAAGCGAGGCGGATCTATGAAGAACTTGACAAAACTTGAAAGGAACTGTCGAGAGAGAATGGCTCTCGAAGAAGAAGACGCGTAGGGTGAAATGGCTTCAGGAATATGTATCTGAGGTGCTGACGATGTATGAAGAAGTGACTCTGCTGACGCGTGCCACCAAGCTGAAGTGGAGTGGTGGAAAACGACGTCGTGGAGGAGAGAAAATGGAAGCACACTGAGAAATTAATGGAAAATGAAAATGGAGATAGTGTGCTTGGAAGGTGGCTAGAGGGAGTCTTTGGACTCTTTAGCCTATGACTTTCAAGAGAGAATTAATTCTGGGTTTCAGAAATCTAATTCTCATTAATCTCAAAAGTAAGGCATACAATGAAGGGCTGGGTATTTATAGTGACTCAAGCTCCTTTTACACTAGGCTACAAATACAATAAAATGCCAAAAATACATGAAAGAGGACTGTGCCAAAAGGGATTCCATCATTCACTCTTATATTTTATTACTTTGTTTCCTTTTAACTGGTTTCTTATAATCTAAATTCAAAAGAAAAAAAAAGTAGTGTCTTCCTAATTAGTAATAGTTTGCACTGACACTCTTTACCGAAAAGAAGAAAAGAACGAAAAGCAAAACCAAGGTCAACCAAGCTTCTCTGCGATGTTGCTTTCCGGTAGCACAAGGCACAGAGAATGCTTGAAATGTATACATGCATTAGCAGCGCGAAAGGGCCATGTCCCTATTCCTAATTTTCCTTACGTTGATCTGCGAACTATGTCCATTCATCAAAAGAGTGAAGATTTTGAATGTTTTTGGTTGACTGATACGATGAAAGCATGAAAAGAGAAAAAAGACAAATATGAGATCCTGAGAGATACGCCTGGTCATTCTGAAAATGTGGAAAATGACCTTAACCAACAGAAAAAAAAAGAGAACAAGATCACAGGGAACGATATATCATTATTCACCATCACAAGGAGAATAAGAAGAGCATAGCAAGAGAACACTTGGTACCATTTTTTTCTAATCCAATACTCCATTATCGACTTCACTACTAAAGAACGTCAGAGGCCCACCCCCATCACCTATCATTACCACTTGTCTGAGAGAACCAAAGAAAGTAGAATCAAAAGGAAAGGTCTGAAAGCTGCGGAGGAGTCTTAAGGCTGCAAGTCTTGAAGCTGCAAAGAAGTCTTGAGGCTGCAAGTCCTGAAGCTGCAGAGGAGTCTTGAATCTGCGTAGGTAAGTCCTTATACACTCATACCTAAGCTCTTTGGACTTGCTTACCTGTATGCTTTCCTTATGCATGCTTGGAGATAAACGAATGATGTTTGATTATGATGTATAGTCGTGGTTGTCTTGGTTGTGGTTTCATCTTTTTATCAAACTGCATTTTCAATGCCTGCAAATTCAATCAACATGACTCACAATAGAACATAGGCATGTATACCCCTAACATCAAGACTTCAATATTCCCTTTCCTGGCATCCAGAAAATACTGTAAAAAATGTAAAAATAGCATACAGAAAACCGAAACAGAAGTTGTTTTCTTCTTCTAGCAAACCATAGGTTCCTCTCAAGCAATATCCGCTACAGTTGCCTTCCATCCCCACCTATAGCTAATACAATGAAAAAAAAAATCATAACTCATGCCAACAGGTTCAGAGCTCGTCTTTTGGAACAAATCACCTTATCCCGTGTCCACCCATCAACCACCAAAAAACCCTGGATCACAGACCAGATAATGAAGTTGAGCTTCCATGCTTCCGTTCACCTCACTTCACCATCAAAAGATTTAAGCACAAGTGCGACCATTCTGTCTGCCTTGTGCTAAAAACCTTTTTCTTCCTCTTTTTAAAATAATCATAAATTGATTTAAAAGGTTTAAGCACAAGTGCAGCCATTCTGTCTGCCTTTGCTAAAAACCTTTTTCTTCCTCTTTTAAAAAAAAATCATAAATTGTTTTAAGGGATTTAAGCACAAGTGCGACCATTCTGTCTGCCTTGTGCTAAATACCTTTTTCTTCCTCTTTAAAAAAAAATCATAAATTGTTTTAAAGTGTCGAAGCACAAGTGCGACCATTTTGTCTGCCTTGTGCTAAAAACTTTTTTCTTCCTCTTTAAAAAAATCATAAATTGTTTTAAAAGGTTTAAGCACAAGTGCGACCATTCTGTCTGCCTTGTGCTAAAAACTTTTTTTTCTTCCTTATACAAAAAAAAAAGAAACCTTCAAACACAAAACATCATTTTCCAAATAACAATCAATTTTCAAAGAACTACATAACCCTGATTTCTTAGTCCAACTGAGAATACGTAGGAGCAAGGTCAATCCTTGTTGGGCACAAAAAAAACAAAAAAATATTTTGTTTTCTTTAGGGTTTTATTTTTTAGGGGAAATTAAACATTTTGCAAATCACATTACATTCGCGCATTTGATTAAAGGTACTGCCTTCAGGCAGGCGTTGTAGGGTGCTAATACCTTCCCTACACGTAACCGACTCCCGAACCCAATCTTTGGTTTTCGTGGACCGTGCCTTATTATTTTATGGTTTTTCCGTAGTTTTCAAGAATAAATTATGGTGGCGACTCCAGACTCTTTTTTTTCTCGTCGTTTCTTTTTTTTGGATCGTCGTCCCGTCGCGATTTTTCAGTTGCAACAAGTAGTACATAATTAGGCTTCTAACTTGCCTAATAATGTTAGGTTTTCAAGAAACCGAAGCACAAAAAGACATGGTTGCATTTTTATAAATTTCATGAATATATAGGCTTCGACTCACTGAAGAAACAAAGCAATAGGCACCTTTTGACTTCAGCTAAAAAAATGAAGCCTAAATGAGTGTCAAATAATACAAAAGTTTGGATTAAAATGATATTTTAAACTCTAAACAGGGCACATGGCTTTAGTTCTTTCCATAATCACTGGCATAGGTTCTTGTAAAACTAACATTCATCCCCTAAATAGGTATTTTTATCTAACACCTATCTGAACAGGGTCTATGGCTTTGGTTCTGTTAAGATATGTCAAATATTCTATTAACGAATATTAGACAATCAAATATTGTGTTGGTTATAATTTGTGCAGATTTGTACATCTGTCATTCCTTTAACAGATGAAGAATTATAAAGATCCTTATATATATATATATGGTACTCTACCCTTTTAAATAATACGTTAGAATTATTCTTTAAACCTTTTAAAACTGATTTTCCTTTTTTATTAATTCACACAGATGTTTGGGGCCCTGCCCCACAATCTACTCATAATGGAAAAAAATGGTTTATCAGTTTTGTTGATATTGTACTCGGGTAACCTGGGTATATTTGCTTAAACATAAAAGTGATGTGTGTGATATGGTTCGTTCCTTCTATCATCTAATCATCACACAATTTAACACATCTATTAAGGTTATTCGATCAGACAATGGAAGTGAATATTTTAAGACTGAATTAATAGAGTTCATGAACTCTAAAGACATCTTGCATCGAACTACATGTACACCACAACAAAATGGAGTGGCTGAGAGGAAAAATAGACATATATTAGACGTGACAAGATCACTTTTGATAGATGGTAATGTCTCATCTCATTTATGGGATAAGGTTGTAAGCTCTATCGTTTATTTAATTAATCGAACCCCTTCTAGTGTGCTTAACTTTCAAAGGCCTTTTGATGTATTGTCTGATCATTGTATCCTTCCTCCCATAGTTTATTTACCACCTCATATTTTTGGATGTGTTATATATGTTCACTTACAGCCACATCAACGTACAAATCTTGAAGAACGAGCACTCAAATGTGTGTTTGTTGGGTATGGATTAACTCAAAAAGGTTATCGTGCTTACCATCCACCATCAAAGAAATTTTATATTTCTATGGATGTGATATTTAATGAGCATGAATTTTTTTAATGTTGATTCTCCACTTTAGGGAGGCAATGAAAGTGAAGTGCATAATCATGATGTTAATATGTTTGATTGTGAAGATAAATTATCGTGTGAGGATCATTCTGCAGGAAGTGAGTGATGGGTGTCGCGGCCCATACAAATTTGATTGCATATTAGAAATGCAGTATAGCTAGGGAATGACCCCTAGGTCGTCTCCCAAAGACCAATTTTGCGGTTCGAGAATCGAGTCTAACAGGAAAGGGAGGGGGTTTTGAAAGTGTGTTGCAAAAATTAAAGAACTCGATATAACACAGATGCAAACAAACTAATTTGAGCCAGCATGGTAATTAAACTAACACTATTAAAAACCTTAGACAACATTTAAATATCAAACACTGTTATAAACTAATTAACAAACACAGTTAAAAATAATTAAATGCAACACTAACTCAACACATAAACTTAACCTATCAACTAAATTAATTAAAAACCAAAGAAACCAACAAGCCTAATTTAATCCTAGCAAATTACTTGACATAATNGCAATTAACAAATGAAATTAAAAGTCCAATTGGCCAAAGAAAGAGAACATGGCCGTGAGAAATGTTCAAAGGTCCAACTCCAAAATTCTATCTTCACTTAACCACCAAATGTGTTGTCTTTTTGTCTCATGTGCACCAAATTCTCAAAAGGAATTAAAATATACTTAAAGCAAGCCATTTGAAATCGTGCCCTCACTCCTTTCATGTAGCAAATTCGGACATCCCATTCCAAGAGCAAATTGTCATGAGCTCATGTGCATGCTACAAAGAAAATTGCTTCAGAAACCAATATGCAAATGGAAGATACCATGGATAGTCAAACCAATGTGCCAAGTAAGCTTAACCAAGAGAAAACAAACTTCAAAAACCTTCAAACAGCATTAATGTCTCGGCAAAAACAATGCAAGAAACAAGCTCAAAGTGGAAACCTTCCTTGAAAGACAAGAAGCATCTTTTTTGGTTTGCCCAAAAATGGTAAAAAATTAATGGCACCATCTCTCCTCCTTTCCAACTCCCATTCGGCATTTCTTCTCAACCAACACACCTCCAGCTCTTTCTTCTTCCTCACACCGAAAACACTCACCTAAAGGACCCCATTTCAAAGTTCAACTTCATTCAAGAACATAAACTCACACTACTACTACTTCAACTCAACCCAATCTTCCATTTCTTCAAGCTCTTGTGCAAATACGAAAATAACAATTCAACCTTCAACTCCAGCACTGTCTAGCCACCAAAACACCATCAAACTCTGGTTCCAAACTGTTTTCAAACATCCAAACCGAAATATAGAAGAGAAGAGCCAAACCCACAACACCCACACAACACCTTAAGCTCTCTTCAACCTAAAACTCACATAGAACTCCATTTTCATCAACCAACCAACCAAAATGCAAGGGAAACCGTGGATAAAAGAAGAAAAATGAGTAGGAAAACAAAAATATAACTTCATTCAAACCCAAGAGCCTCCATGGAAATACAAAGACAATCTTAAAAGCTCAAGCTTCAAACATAAAAAACAAGCAAATGGAAGAAGGAATGAACGGATTTTCACCACTAATGAGTTAAGACAACCAAGAGTAAGTCAAAGGGAAGAAGAAAATCTGCATCATATCATTGAAAATGGCTCAAAACCGTGGCACCAAACAAGCACCATGAGAGCATGTTCAAAACAAGAGAAACCCTAGAAGAAAGAAGCAAAAACCATGGGCTATGGGTCTCTAAGTGTGTGGCTCGGTTTTCACACCCTATATGACCGAGAATTACAATTTGGTGGGATCCACACACTACAAGTCAGCCCTAAAGAGATGCCACATGGTCCCTACAATTGGTTTTTACAAAAATGCCCCTAAAGGGGTCCAAAACACCAAATTCCAATTAAGGGCTTCTAGAAACAAAATTACAATTTAATTAAAATGGAAGTGACTAAATGTTGAGTCTTGAATGATCACGCCACCATCCCTAATGCTCCAAATGATGTTTCCCAAAATTTCCCTGCAACCAAAATACACTTAATCAGCTCAGAAAACCCAAATTAGCACGATTACAAATTTTCGACCAAATTAAGCAGAATTCGGAAAACGGGGAAATTACAGACAATTAAACACAATTCCCTGGTTTATTTAAGTGTAATAAACTAAATATAGTTCAAGAAATAACCACTCATCAGTGAGCCAATCCTAAATATGCACACTTCTTTTCTGGATAATACAATGTCTTCTAATCATAACCAACTGGCTCAATCTTCTCCACAGGTTCAACTTGACTCTTTAGAGGTACCTTCTGATCCTATCTCTAATAATACTAATTTAGATGAAATTGATCATGGAATTGATTCTTGTCTTCGTGAGACCACCAACACACCAAACACTAAGTCTACTATTGTTCAATATATTCTTCCACCTCGTTCTAACCGTGGTCAACCTCCAGCTAAATATGAAACAGACCTCCAAGTGAAAGTTAAATATCCCATTAGTAAATATGTGTCATCTCTCAGGTTATCTCAGTCATATGCATCATTTGTATCTCAGTTATCTTCAATTTCTATTCCTAGTAATATACAGGAAGCTTTTGTAGATCCTAGATGGACATAAGCAATGGTTGAGGAGATGGCGGCTATAGAAAAAAACAACACTTGGGATCTTGTGTCCTTACCAAGAGGGAAGAAAAATGTGGGCTGCAAATGGGTCTTTACAATTAAGCATAAAGTTGATGCAACTATTAAGAGGTATAAAACACAACTTATGGCTAAAGGTTACACTCAGTATTATGGTGTAGATTACCAAGAGATGTTCGCACCAGTAGCCAAGCTCAATACTGTGAGAATACTTTTGTAGTTAGTTGCAAACCAAGATTGGGCTCTTCTACAATTTAATGTGAAAAATGCTTTCCTACATGGAGAAATTTCAGAAGAAATTTATATGGATTCTCCACCAGCATGACAGATTCAAATGGAATGAAGGTTCGCAAATTAAAGAAGGCTCTATATGGATTAAAATAATCCCCAAGAACATGGTTTGGAAGGTTTACTAAGTCTGTGAAGGCTTTTGGCTATAGAGCAAGTAACTCTGATCACACCTTATTTTTTAAGAGAGGAAAATGAAAAATTATAGCTTTGATTATATATGTAGATGACATGATTGTTACAGGAAATGACTAAGATGAGATTTCTAGTTTACAACTTGGAAACCTCAAATACTTTTTAGGTATTAAAGTAGCTAGATCAAAACATGGTATTTTTCTATGTCAAAGAAAATATACTATTGATTTACTATCAGAAACTAGGTTGCTTGGGAGTAAACCAACTGATACACCAATTGAACAAAATCATAAACTCTTTCAATGCTCAAATTGAGCAATCATAGACAGAGGAAGATACCAAAGGCAAGAAGGAAAATTAATTTATTTGTGCCATACACGTCCAAATATCACCTATGCAATGAATGTTGTTAGTCAATATATGCATGACCCACGAAAGCTTCATATGGATGTTGTTGAGAGAATTTTGAGATATTTGAAGTCCGCTATTGGAAAAGGAATTTTGTTCTCAAATAATAGAAACTTAAAGGTAGAAGGGTACATTGATGCATATTGGGCAGGTTCAAAAGATGATAAAAGATTCTACACTTAAATGATATAAGGGTTGATTGCATAACTCAATTTACTTTGTCCTCAATTTTATTTTCCTATTCCCAAACAGGAATGACTTTTTAAATTATACTATCTCGTTTTGCATCTTTAAGTCTGCTTTTAGTAATTATTTATATAAGTTGCATGTTGTTGAACATGAGTGGAGTAAAACTTTGGGGAATTGGAGCAAGAAAGAAGAAGAAAAGAGATCATATTTATATATTAACATCAAAATATTTTATGAAAACAAAGGTAAACTAAGAAGAGAATTTAGAACGAGCTAATAGAGTTAATGAATAAGAAGAAGAAAACTCTACATACTTTGAGTTTTTCTAATAAAGGTAGGATTTTTAAAATATATTGTGATAGTTACTCATTATAGTTATTTATGACTGTTTTGGTAGGAATTTCTGGGACCGAAAGGACTAACCTTGATGACGTCATTCTACTTCTTTCTGGTGCGAGATCTTCAAATACCTTCGCCATCCGTTCTTCAGACCGTCCGTCAAGTTCCAATCTTCACCCAAGAGGGGGGTACCTGTAAAGGCACTCCGACGATCAAGTTAGATGTCGGTGTAGGAAGACCCTCGATCCTCAGCAAGTTGATGCTTAGAATGGAGAGAAAGGGCTGATATTCAGTTAGGTGTGAAAGTATGAGTGTGAGAGAATGTGAGCGTACCTTGTTTGGAGCCCTTAATTCTTTATTTATAGGCTTTGGATTGATACGAGATCAATAGAACAAAATAAAATATAAACAAAATAAAATATAAACAAACTTACCTGATATATCTCTATTGAGATATTATTTGATATGTGCTATACGATATTGTGCATTTATTCGCATTTGCAATATGATGGGCCTCGAGCCAATAAGGCTGGATCAGTCTCGATGATTTGGCCCATTTATTAGTTATCCTGGCCGCTCGGTCTAGTGTGTTGTATTGATGGACGTAATTGTCCATAAGGCGTCAAGACGTGTTCGGTCTTGAGGTGTCTAGACGCATTTGGTCTAGTGTTTTGTATTGATGGACTTATTTGTCCATAAGGCGTCAAGACGCGTTCGGTCATGAGGTGTCTAAACGCGTTTGGTCTAGTGTTTTGTATTGATGGACTTATTTGTCCATAAGGCATCAAGACGCGTTCGGTCTTGACCTTTTGTGTGTTTGAAAAATATTACACAAGATATGGAGTTGGAATACTTCATTGAAATAATTCTGAAAGAGAAAATTGTTCATGGAAGGACAATGAATGAAAATATAACAAAACTTTAACTATAGTAGAATTTGAGATGGTTGACGTTCCAAGTGTTAAGAATAGCTTTTCTGTCCAGGTATTCCAGTCGATATGCTCCGTTCTTCAAATCTTCACTGATTCGGAAAGGTCCTTCCTAGTTGTCGGCCAGCTTGCCATGTGCTTTATTTTTACGTGCATCACCCCGCTTGCGCCAAACAAGGTCTCCTTTGGTGAAATTGCGGGGCTTGACTTTGGTATTATAGCGCCTGGTTATCAGTCGTTTTTGAGCTTCATTCTTGATCAGGGCAATCTCGCGCCTTTCGGGTAGGGTGTCGAGGTTCAGCCTCAGTTGTTCGTCGTTGAGAGTCATATCTTGTATATACCGGCGAAGGGATGGTTCCCCCACTTCGACCGGTAACATAGCATCAATGCGATATGTGAGATTGAAGGGAGTCTCACCTGTTGATCCGTGCGGTGTGCATCTATAAGCCCAAAGTACTTCAGGCAATTCTTCGACCCACAAGCCTTTGGCTTGCCCTAGGCGCTTTTTTAACTCGGAGATTATGGCTTTCGTCGCAGCTTCGGCCTGTCCGTTAGTTTGGGGGTGTTCCACTGAACTTGTAACATGCTTGATGTCTAGCCCCTTGAGAAAGTCTTCCAACGTACGGTCTATGAATTGCCGACCGTTATCGGTAATGATTTTTTGCGGTATGCTGAACCAACATATCAAGTGCCAGATGAAACTTTGTACCTTTCGAGTGCTGATTGTTGCGAGGGGTTCTACCTCGATCCACTTGGTGAAGTAGTCAATTGCCACAAGTAGATATTTGCATTGTCCTTTTGCGAGCGGTAGGGGCCCGGCTATATCCATTCCCCATTGGGCGAATGGCCATGGGGATATGATGCCCATCAGTTCGGATGAAGGAATCCGAGTGTCGTGTCCATGGGACTGGCATGAGATGCATTTTTGAACGAACTCTTTGCAATCTTGTTCAATTGTGGGCCAATAGAAACCTGCTCGTAGTATCTTGGCTCTGAGCGTTCTTTTACCTGAGTGCGAACCACAGATGCCGTGATGTAGCTCCTGCATAACATATTTGGCTTCTTCGTTGGACAAACACTTCAATAGAGGAGTAGTGTACCCACGTCGGTAGAGGTCATCGCCTATAAATGTAAACCGAGCGATTCGTTTCGAATCAGCCACGTTTACCCGCACACCCTGTTCTTGCTGAATTATCAACTGTATTATGTCTTGCCACCAGTCTGCCTTTGAAGGAATGACGCTGATGGAGCATTTTTCTAACAGAGACTTTTCCAGCGTGGTGTTGATTACTGAAGTGAGTTAAGAGTTTCCTCGGGCATGTGTCAACTTGGAGAGTAAATCCGCTCGAGAATTTTGTGCCCTGGGAACATGAGTAATTTTGAAAGTGTTAAATGATTTGATAAGTTCGCTGACCTTATGATAGTAACGTAGCAAGTGATTGTCCTTGACCTGGAAGGTTCCATTAATGTGCCCAACGACCAGTTGTGAGTCCATTCGACATTCTATGTGGTCAATGTCCAGCTCGGCGGCCAAGAGTAGTTCGCTGATTAGGGCTTAGTATTCTGCCTGATTATTGCTGAGCTGGAACGTGAAAGAGATTGCTTGCTCGAACAGAAGACCGTTTGGTCCCTCCAATACAATACCGGCTCCTCCTCCTCTTTTGTCTGAGGATCCGTCTACGTTCAAATTCCACACGGACGGTTCTGCCGTCGGGGGCAGTTCTGCTGCGAAATCTGCTAAGTGCTGGCCCTTGATGGAGCCTTGTGGTTCAAAACGCAATCCGAATTCGGATAATTCGATGGACCAGGAGACCATCCTTCCTACTAGATCCGGTTTCCTAAGAATCCTGGCGATCGGATGGTTCGTTCGGATAATAACTTGGTGGCTTTGAAAGTATGGTCGGAGCCGTCTCGTCGCTGTTAGTAGAGCTAATGCTGCTTTCTCCATCTGAGAATATCGTTCCTCGGCCCCCTGCAAGGTTCTGCTAACAAAGTATATGAGCTTGAAGATCGGTACCTCTTGAATAAGGGCGACACTTACCGAATGCCTGGATGCGGACAGATATAGTTGTAAGTCAAACCCTTCTGTCGGACAGCTCATGATGGGCGGATTGGTCAATATGTTTTTTACTGCGGAGAAGGCCGCTTCACAGTGATCATCCCAATGTCGAGGGACATTTTTCTTCATGTTTTTGAGTATCGGCTTGATATGGTCGGAGATTTTCGGTATAAACCATGATAGAGCGGTGAGGCGTCCGACTAAGCATTGAACCTCTTTCAACTTGGTTGGACTTCTCATCTCCAAGATTGCTCGGCATTTATCTGGGTTGGCCTCAATTCTTCGATTTGTCAACATAAAACCTAGGAATTTACCAGCCGACACACCGAACATGCATTTGGATGGATTCAGGCGCAAACCGTACTGCTTGAGTTGGTGGAAGACTTCTGCTAGATCCTTCAAGTGTTGTTGATGGGAACAACTTCTTACCACCATGTCATCTACGTAAACCTCCATGCACCGCCCAATTTGATTGTGGAAGATTTTATCCATGAGTCGCTGATAAGCTGCACCTGCATTTTTTAGGCTAAACGGCATTACCTCGTAGCAGTAATTGGCTTGTTTAGTTATGAAAGCCGTGTTGTCTCGGTCTGGAGCATACATCGGAATCTGGTTATATCCGGAGTATGCGTCTAGAAAGCTGAGGACTGTGTGTCCAGAGGCGTCGTCTACAAGTCGATCAATGCTGGGAAGGGGGTAGCTGTCCTTGGGACAAGCTTTGTTGAGATCAGTGAAATCTACACACATTCGCCACTGACCGTTCGCTTTTTTCACCATGACTACATTCACCAACCAAGTGGTGTACGTTATCTCCCGGATGAATCCAGCCTTGACCAGTTTGTCAACTTCCTTCTGTACGGCCACCCTTTTTTCGGTGTCGAGCCTTCTCTTCTTCTGCGCTATTCGTCGAGCCTCTCGAAATATTGATAACTTGTGCGTGATAACGCTGGGATGGATCCCTGGCATATCTGATGCGTTCCACGCAAAGAGTTGATTATTGGTTTTCAGTAATGTGGTTAAGTTGCTTTCTTCAACCAGAGTGAGATCGGCCCCTATGTTGGTGGTTTGTTCAGCATTCTTCCCTAGGACGAACGGTTTAATCTCTCCCTGGGGTTGAATTCGATCGTCTGTGTTGGTCCTAGGGTCTAGGTCGACCAAGATAGCCTCAGGTCGTTTCTCTTTTTTATAAGTTGTGGCTTTTAAGGAAGTAGTGTAACATTGCCGGGCGATTTTCTGATATGCTCGAACGGTGCATATTATGCCACTTTCAGACGAGAACTTCATCGCCAAATGAGGAGTCGACACGATAGCCCCGAAAGCGTTTAGGCAGGGACGCCCTAAAAGAGCGTTATATGAAGTGTTCGCTTCTACCAGCAGGAAGTGCACACGGATTTCTCTAGCCTTGTCACCGGTGCCCAATCAGGTCCTCAGGTCAAGGTATCCCCGGGTGTCAACACGTTCACCTGCGAATCCAACGATCTGTTCGTGAAAGGGTGTTATCGCATCCTCAGTCAACTCCATCTTTTGGAATGTTGTCCAGTATAAGATGTTGACCGAACTTCCCTGGTCTATCAGGACTTTGCTCACGTCATATTGTGTTATTCGGGCTGTAATGACCATAGGATCATCCTGTTCTGGGTCTGGGGCGTGAAAATCCCTGTCAGTAAAGGTGATGTCCGACATTGATAAGGGATTTTGAGTTATCGTGTGGACGCTTCGCAAGTTCCGCAAGTGTCTTTTGCGGGCCGAGGATGAGGCTCCACCCCCAACAAAACCTCCTGAGATGGTGTCAATGCGGCCCCTCGGGGTTGTATCTCACTTTCTAGATCTGCTTCTCGAGCGCTCTCGGGAGCGTTCGGTCTTTCGGCGTGAAGGTTAAGGGCTTCTCCTTATCTTTTTGGGCGAGCGCCCTCGTTGACTCGTCTCTGCTTTAACAAATTCCCGTAGATATCCGACACGGATTAATCTTTCGATTTCGTCTTTGAGGCTCTGACATCCTTCTGTGGAATGTCCTCGGTTGTCATGAAACCGACAAGTTTTAGATCCGTTCGCATCCCTGGGCGAGCGTCGTCTGCGAACGGTGATCAGGTTAGTTTGGAGGGCTTTTTCGAACACTTTCTCCCTCGGAACAGTGAGATGTGCATAGTCGTCGTAGCGGGGACCGAGCGGAATTGGAGGCCCTCTTCGCGGGAGCCTTTGATTACGACCTTTGTCATGCGATCGCTGGTCTTCGCGTTTAGCTTCAGTTATGGGGGCCTCAACTTTCTTGTGGTAGTGCCGTTGATATTCCATTTTGATGAACTTGATCATTTTTTCTTGCAATTCCTCCATAGTCTTCGGTAATTCAGCGTATAGACTCTCCGAGACAAACCCCGGTTTGAGACAGTTGGGCAGGTTGTTCATGATGAACTCATGGGTGACATCTTTTACTATTCTTGCCGCTTCAAAATATCTACGCATGAATGTCCTCAACGGTTCGTCTCTCCCTTGTTTGAGATTGACGAGTTCAGCAACGGACATTTTCTCCCTCCGGTTGGCCGAAAACTATCTTTTGAATAGAGTGGTGACAGTATGAAAACTGTCAATAGAATTCGGAGGAAGAGTGTAATACCATTCTAGGGTTTCGTCTTTTAGAGACAGGGAGAAAGCCCTGCACTTGACCGGATCGCTTTTGGAATAGAAGGCCATGGAGTCGACGAAATTCCGGAGGTGGTGTTCGGGGTCCGTTGTTCCATCGAATTTTTCAATTTGAGGGGGAGGCCGATCGGGCATTGTAGCCTGCATAACGACTTTAGTGAAAGGTAGTAATTCAGGTGATCCGGAGGGCGACCGTTGTCATCATGGCAACCGTCGTTCCGGCCGCTGTTATGGTCGTCGTTTTGACCGTCCCTGTGGCCCTCATTGTGGCCGCCAGTACGGCTGTTGTCTTCCGTCATCTTCGGTCGTCTTTCTTTGAGTCGGGCCATCTCTTCAGCAAGTTTCTGGTGTGCCTCCTGTTGTTGGCGAATCATCTGGGTTTGTTGCTCCAGTTGAGCTTGGAGCTGTCTTATGAGTTCTGTATGATCGATACCGTCCATGCTTCTGGTGGTCACCATAGGGAGTCTTCTCTTTCGGCCCCACGGTGGGCGCCAAAATGTTTCGGTAGGAATTTCTGGGACCAAAAGGACTAACCTTGATGACGTGATTCTACTTCTTTCTGGTGCGAGATCTTCAAATACCTTCGCCGAAAGGACTAACCTTGATGATGTGATTCTACATAGAAAGGAAAGATGTAATAGATTAGTTATGTCATTTACTAGTACATAATTAGGCTTCTAATTAGCCTACTGTTAGGTTTTCAAGAGACTGAAACATAAAAAGACATTGTTGCATTTTTACAAATTTCATGAATATATAAGCTTTGGTTCACTGAAGAAACAAAGCCATAAGCACCTTTTGACTTTAGTTAAAAAATAATCATAAATAAGTGTTATATAATATAAAATTTCGATAAAAAGGACATTTTAAACTCTCAACAGAATCTATGGTTTTAGTTCTTTGCATAATTGCTACCATGGGTTCTTGTAAACTTGACATCCATCCCTTGAATTGGGATTTTTATCTAACACTTATCTGAACAGGATCTATGGCTTTAGTTTTTTACAGAAACGTTGCAATATGGTCTCGTAAATCTGACATTCCTTACCCAACATTAAAAATTTTATCTAATACCTCTCTAAACATAGCTTATGACTCTAATTCTGTACAGAACCGCTGTCATAGGTCATTTCAACCTGACCATTGAGTTCATTATTTTATTAATTGAATTTTTTAAACAACATTTATGGTCTTGATTTTTTTGATAATCAATGTTCTAAAGGCTTTATGTTTCAGTTTTACTATGAATCTAAGTCAGAAATATGTTTAAATTTCAAAATTGCTATTTTTAACTTTTCGGATGACTTTAGAAAGTCACTATAAGAAATAATTGAATTACATACAGCCAAAACCCGCATATAAGATTCAAAATCCATATAAAATACTTGGTTACATACAAACAAAATCCGTATATAAAATTATCTTAGATAAGTTAAAATGGATTTATTCGAATAAAATTTATATACGAATTTATCCATATGTAATTACGTAAGGAAAAATCCGTATATAATTACATTATATTTCGTATTTATTTTTTTTAAAAATAATTATTAATATAATATTGTGAAATTTACATATTTAAATCTATTTAAATAAATAATTTATTATAATTTTTTTATAACTCAAATTATTATTATTATTATTATTATTATATATATATATATATATATATATATATATATATATATATATATATATATATATATATATATATATATGCAATGATAAAAAATACACAAAAATGTGTATTTAAAAAAGTGAATTCAAATTGCAAACACAATTAAAGTGTAATACATATTTATACAAAAACAACTTATAAGTCTGAAAAGTTCTGAATTCCTCAATAAAACTAGCTAACTTAATTAAACAATTGCCTTTAACTTGTTGAGGATAACACCTTCATATTTTAGTTGGAACCACTTCATAGCATCCTCTTGGTAACACGATGTGGAATCCCTTCACGAGACTTGCAATAGTAACGGTGGCCAACACAATAACCAGGATGCTCTAAAACGATGAACAAATCCATCTCAATCTTAAAAAAGAGCCAACACTCAATATTCTCGCTAACAAGACCGCATGAGTCTAACAATGAAGTTGTTGTCGTTGCATCTCAACAGTTGTTTATTGGAATCTAATTTTGAAGCAACTTTGCATTTGGAAGTGCCCTCTGGCTTGATCAGCATCACACAATGACAACTCAGGATGTTGGTCTCGAATATTTCACCAAACCTAAAATCAAACATAGTTAATGTCAGTTGGAAATTACATTTACAACTTTTGTCATCTGCATCAAAATGTGAACAAATTTAATCTAGGCACCTTCTTCTCAACCTAGAAGAAAGGGAGTTAACGATAAAATAATAAAAATTCAACACTAAAAACAGAGCAAGGTTTATATGTAAAAAGTTATACAGTTTAATTTAGGTTAAATACATTCAGTGGTCCCTATTTTTACTGGTTTTTTTAAATTAGGTCCCCGTTTTTTAAAAATGATCAATTTAGTCCCTAAATTTGAAAAATCAAACCAATCAAGGACATTCCGTTAATATACCTTTAATTTAGCTTAACATCTGCACATATTGAAATTCTTTCAATGTAAAATCTCACATAGCACTGTATTTGAAAATTTGTGCAAAATCTTTAGTCTTAATCGAATCAATTAATAATAAAGTCGACTTAGGACTTATAGATTTGCAACACAATATAAGTTATCAAAGTGCATGTGGTTTTCCTTTTCCAAAACATATGCAATGCAATAAACAAATGTAACATATATCAGAGCAGTGAATATGCATTCATATATTAAGATCAACACAAAACATGTTCAATAAGATATCAATCAATAAGCAACAGAACATGTAACACATAACAAAATATGTGTTATTAATAATGTGTTGTCATCGTAAAAAACTAGAGTGAATAAGACACTATGAATAAGACCAGTTACCCGTCTCTGGTCACTGTCACCGGCCGACTGCCGCTGCCGACATAGTCTCCGGCCACCGCCGCCAGCACAGTCACCGGCCACCGCTGCCGGCATCGTCTCCGACCGTCGTCTCCGGCCACCGTCTCAAGCCGTCGTCTTCGGCCACCATCTTCGGCCACCGTCTTCGGTCATCGTCTCCGCCACTTGTGCTACCGATGCACCGACACCTAGTCCTACCTCTACTGCTTCCGCTATCTTATCTTTTCTGAAAGGTCTTCAAGGACAGTTAGTGGTTAACACCAAAAAATTTCAACGCTAAAATTATGGGTTGAAACAATTTCACCAACCCTTTGTAAAATCTGTCAGATTTGTTTTTGGGTGCTTTGATGAATAAGAGCTCATTATGATCTTCCACTTTCACGGTTTGTCATCGGCGCGCCGTCATTTCCGCTGTTCGTCGTGAGGGGGAGTATGAACCAGGTTTTAGGCTTTCAAGACTCCACTAGTCAATGATGGCAGTCCTTGCAGTTTTATCGCTTTTAGCCACTACAGGCCCCCATCAGTCAGTGATGGCATTCCATGTAGTTTTGTTGCTTTTAGCCACTACAGGCCCCACTAGTGAGTGATGGTATTCCCTGTAGTCTTGTCGCTTTTAGCCACTACAGGCCCCGTCAGTCAGTGATGGCAATCCCTATAGTTTTGATGCAAGCCCATCCTGACTTGATGGCAATCCAGTCCCTAGAGTTTGTCATTGTTCTCCTTTGTCAAAGTCATCCCACTTGAAGTTTCATGGTGCTATTTGAAGTTTTATGGTGCTGTTAGTTGTTCGTCGACATGTGATTGCGCATCTGTTTGCCACACACTCTTGAAGACAGATCATATATTTCAAATTGAGTTTATTTATTCAAGCTTGGTCCATACAATCTATATGCTCCAGCTTGAGGGGGAGTGTTAGAAATATTATATTTAGTTTATATTTATCTCTTATCTTTAGTTAGTTAGTTTATATTTCTTATTTAGTTTGTTTATATTTCTTATTTGTATTTTGGGCTTAGCCCATATTTCTTCTATTATAAATAAAGGACCCTATGTGTATATTCAACACAAGGGAGATTTGTCCTAATCTTCTTCCTATTTCATAAACATGAATACTATTTCCAATTAATTTTAATACTTTGCAGGGCTGGAAAATTTGGAAGTCCTTGACTTGAGTGCGAAGAGAGAGAAGGATAGTTTCACGGTTATTCTAGTTTGTTTGAATTTCCTTCCATCTCTCAAGTCTTTATATTTATCATCCAACAGGTATTTATCACACAACAGGTTCAATGTATTCAACGGTAAGGATATATATTATAAGGATGATGATGTGTGATAAGCATATTTTTAATTTTAATTTCAAAATTGGTTGGCTTCTTCTACTACCTTTGAGTACTAACACATGTCTATGCCTTTAGATTTTGAAACTCTGTCATCAAAGTTGCTTAGATTAGAAGTTCTTGACATAAGTTGGAACTATTTGACTAATGACATTTTGCCATTTCTCGGGGGATTCACGTCTCTGAAAGAACTCTATTTGTCTGGCAATGAATTTGACTCAGATAATCATATCCAAGGTGGAATAATTTTCCCATTTCATTTGTAAAGCTATGGATACTGATAATAGCTTCAGGATAAAATATATGTAATGTAAGAGACTTTACCTTGCAGGTTTATGCTCTATGTTGA
Source organism: Vigna radiata var. radiata (assembly GCF_000741045.1). NCBI lineage: Eukaryota > Viridiplantae > Streptophyta > Magnoliopsida > Fabales > Fabaceae > Vigna > Vigna radiata. The sequence goes on along the minus strand of NW_014544137.1, from coordinate 198,981 downwards.
AGAATCTTGAGGTCCTTGACTTGTCTTACAACAACTTCAATGACAGTGATATTACATCTGCTCTCAATGAACTTTCATCTCTAAAGTCTTTAAATTTAGGATACACTCAATTGACTCCAAGATCAATTCTTAATATGTTACACTCCCTACATTTCAAATCTTCATCATGCTTTTTGGCTGAAAATATATGTGAGTGTAATGAGTATGTATATTACTAGATATATCAAAGATAACGTCTCTGGAGATTCTTGACATAGAGGGGAACGAGTTGAATGAGACAATTTTGAGGCGTTTAGGTTAGTTGTTCTTATTCTTTACTTTACGGAAGTAGATTCGAATCAATGCAAATAGGCATGCTCCTTATTTAGTGTGTACACTCATAATTAGATGTAGTCAATTTTGTTTCTATCAGAGAAGGATGGATTTACGTGGCCACCCAATTTACAAGTCCTAAGGCTGACTTCAAACAGTTTCTCCAATGAATTTCTTTCATCTCTAACTGGGCTTCAACGTCTCAAATCCCTTGATTTAAGATCAAACCGATTAAACGGATTGGTCGATATAAGTGGTTAGTATAATTAATTTCATTTATGGTGGTTGGACTTAGACTCTGAAGCAGAGAATTTTTTTAATGTATTACCTCTGTTGTATGAGCGAAGAAAGAGTAGTATTATTATTATATGAATGACTATAACAATTCATTCTCTATTTATTTCTAACAGGATTATTGGCTTTAACTAGTTTGGAGATTCTTGATCTAAGTGGTAACGAAATTAACAGTTTTGTTGTCAATCAAGGTATTCAAAGAAATTGGTCATTGTTTTACTTTGCATAGTTGTTGTATTTGGTTTATCATGTGTTGGCAAATTAAATATTATTGGCCATTGTTTTACTTTCAGGCTCAAAAAGTCTAAACAAACTGGACGTCCTTATTTTAGATAGCAATATGATAAATGGAAGTAAACTGAGGGAATCACTGCAAGCTTTCTCATCTATTAGGGTGCTTTCTATGAATAGTAACGAGATAGTAGGAAGAATTACTTCAGGAGGTAGAAACACCTTTTTAGTTTACTCTATGTTAGTTTGCTTGATATGTTAAGGTTCATATACCTTCGCTTTCTATTGTGCAGATTTTCGTGATTTAAGTAGCCTTGAACACTTGACACTCGACTATAGTTTTTACCTTGACAATGAGTTTTTCAAAACTATTGGGGAATTGACTTCTTTGAAAGTTTTGTCTGCTTCTGGTTGCCTAATAAATGGCCCCTTCCTCCTGCTGGTAATTCGACTTATCATTATAGTTTTTATATTTCCTTTTATAGTTAATCATCACATTTATTTGCATCATGTCCTCCATAATATGATTTATTTTCAAAATTTCATATTTCAGATTGGTTTAAGCTGAAGAATCTCAAAGAGTTAGATCTAAGCAACAACCTATTTATTGGATCCCTTCCTTCATCTTTCTTAAACATGACATCTCTTCGGAAGTTGGAACTTTCACATAATCATTTCAGTGGACAATTTGATTTTACCATTACTAGCCTTACATCACTTGAATATTTTAGATATATAGAAAACCAATTTGAAGTTCCTCTCTCTTTTTCACCATTTGCTAATCATTCAAACCATATGTCCATATATGGTAAAGGCAACAAAGTCGTATTGGACTTACAACCTAGTCCGCAAATTTGGATTCCAAAATTTCAATTACAAGTCCTTAGTTTGCCTTCAATGACTTGGAATGATTCTCTTCCATTCCCCATGTTTCTTCTACATCAAAACAGTTTGACTAGCGTAGATTTCTCTAGTTGTAGATTGGAAGGATTGTTTCCTTACTGGTTGTTTGAAAACAACACAAAATTGACTGAACTTCGTGTTAGAAATTGCTCTTTCACAGGTGTTCTCCAGCTACCATTACATCCTCTTACGAGCATGAGGAGAATTGATGTGTCTGCCAATAACATAACTGGCCAAATCCCTAATAAGAATATTAGTTCAGTTTTACCAAATTTGCAATATCTAAATTTGTCTAAAAACCACATCCAAGGTTCGACTTCTCGTGAGTTTGGGAAAATGAGCTTATTGCATACGTTGGATCTATCAAATAATCATTTATCAGGAGAGATTCCAAAAAACATATCCAGAGATGGGTCACGACTGAAAAACTTGAAACTTTCACAAAATAGGCTCTATGGACCTGTATTTCCATCTTTTAAATACTTGGAAGAGTTGTATTTAGATGACAACAACCTTTACGGTAGCATACCCAATAGCTTTCTTAACTCATCTCTCCAAGTCTTGAGTCTAAGCTATAATAATTTAGTAGGGAAACTACCAAGTGTGATAGGAAATTTTTCAAATTTGGCTAAGCTTTTATTGTCCAACAATCATCTTGAAGGGTCTATTCCGACATGCCTAGTCGAACATCAACCTCTATTATATCTAGATGTATCTAACAATAATTTGATGGGTTTTGTGCCATCTTTTGTCAATGCTTCTCTGAGACACATTCATTTATGCAACAACATGTTAAGTGGTTTACCGAAAAGAATGTTCAGCAAAAGATCTTCCATAATAATTCTAGACCTTAGCTACAATCAAATAGTTGGTAGCATTCAAGATGTGATGAAAGACCTTGCTCATTCAAGGTTGAATATACTTATTTTGAAAGGTAACCGCTTTACAGGGCATTTACCAGAGCAGATGTGCCAAATCGAGGATTTGAGTATATTAGATCTTTCTTATAACAATTTTTTTGGTCCAATACCCAATTGCTTAGGTAAAATACCTTTTGAGAATGATGACCCAGTCATGTTAAGGGAAGAAATTAATGGCTTTATTCGTCCAAAAAATAACTATACAACAATTTTGACACCAAATACAAACGAGAAAGCAATCTTCACTACGAAGAAAAGTTCCTACACTTATACAGGGAGCATCCTTGCTTATATGTCTGGGATTGATTTATCCAAAAATAAACCAAACGGAAGTATTCCATCCGAGCTTGGAAACTTGACAAGAATTCGAGCATTGAATTTGTCTCACAATGATTTGATTGGAGAAATTCCAGCTTCATTTTCCAAATTAGTACAAATAGAGAGTTTGGATCTTTCTTTCAACATGTTGAGTGGTCAAATTCCTCCTCAACTAAATCAGTTGAACTCACTTGCTATATTTATTGTTGCGCATAACAACTTATCAGGTGATACACCTGAGCGAAAGGGCCAATTTATTACCTTTGATGAAAGCAGCTATGAAGGAAATTCTCTTCTTTGTGGACCTCCATTGCTAAAAAGTTGTGATCCTTATTTATAATCACCAACTGTTTCTTCAAATGATGAAGACAATAACAGTCCGATTGACATGGTTGTTTTTTATGTAAGTTTTGTTGTGGCATATACATCGGTATTGTTGGTAATTGTTGCAACTCTCTGTATTAATCCTTATTGGAGGAGAGCATGGTTTTCCTATATGGAATTTATAATCTTAAGTTTTTATTACTTATGCAAGATAGTTGGAGGAGGATTTCAAATTCTAAAAATATGTAATATATAGTTTGTCTTGTATGCCTTAGATTGTCGTGTTGTTTGATAAGATTGATTCAATCATGAGTTTCTTATTTATATGGAATTCAGTTTCTTTTTGCAATTTAATAATAATGTTTCTATTCAAAGATCATTATTTTATTTTTTATTATTTTATGTTGAACTTCTACATGATCTTAACATAGGAGAATAAATTATATCCATGTAAACAACCCAAAAAGCAACTATCCCAAGAATAAATACAAAGAGAAAAAAACTTATTCTAAACAATTTTATTTTAGTAGATTATATTTTCCTCTCTCTAAGACAAGGATTTTGAAAAGGATGAATGAGTCATTGTAAAACGAGAAAATATAAATTTAAAGAAATTATGATTCTTGTGAAATGAAATTTAAATAGAAGTTTGTTAAATTAACTAATAAAAGCAAAATTTTATAATATTTGAAAATAAGTTATGAAATAAAATATACGTAGTTATGTAATTATAAAATAATAATTTCATTACTTAATTGAATTATGAACTAAAAACAACTTTATTATCTTAGTTTAAATTATTTTTCATTAAACTACGTGATTTGGTGACAGATATTTTCTACAAATGTATAATTTTATTGTATATTATAATAACTTTTTATATTTGTTTCTAACATTATTTTATGGATAATGATACTTAGACAATATTTTTTTGACAATATTTGAACATCATTTATGTGTCTGTGATTGGTCCAAAATAATTTCACAATCAATAATAATAATTATAAATACCACCATGGACCAATCATAAAATGACACGTAGGTGATGTTCAAATGTTGTCAAAAAAATGTTGTCTGAGTATCATTATCCCTATTTTATAGTAACAATTTGAGATTAAAGTACATATTTATTTTAATTTTGTATATTAATATGACATTTATGTGTTGTTTCGGTCATAATTTTTTCAAGTTTAATGTACATAGTTATCTTTAACTAATTCTAATTTTATTAGATTCTAAATTTTTAATTAAAAATAAACATATGATTTGTCAAAATTGTGATTCTCTCAGTTTATATGATGTTATCGTTTGCCCACTAGTCCAAAGCTACCTTCTTGGTCAATTGATTCATATCTCCTGAATTAAATTATATATTTCATTCAGATCAACAACTTAGTTCACAGTCATAGGAAAATTAGAAAAATAAATTAGTATGTATATCTTTAGTGGCTGAATAAGCAGATAAAGCAGGAATAGCTTTTGCACCTGCAATGGATGAAAAATAAATACTATGCTCCCATATCCAGATTGCTTTAAGTATTAGATATGTAGTTAAAACTGTCAAGCACTGTAGTTTCTGTTAAGCCTGTTGTAATACTTTTTCTCTTCATCTCACTCTCTATAAATACATTGCTTTTCATGCAAATAATAACATACGTGGTTTTTACTTTCAAACTCTCTCTCTCGAATTCTCTGCGTCATTTTCTTTCTCCAACTTTCCAATAGTGGTATCCAGAGTAAAGGTTTCGATAATCTGGGAGTGTGCATCCTCAACACTTCTTCACGGAAGAACATTGCGGTGACTGAAGGGTATTGTTGAGAGGTTTTGCAATCATCAAGAAGTTAGTTCTTTGGCGTAAAGAAAGAGTGTCATGGCCGATATCCCTGCTGCAAACCTCCCAGTTCTCACGAACAAGAACTGGAGCAGGTGGAGTGCTCAGATGAAAGTTTTATTCCGTTATCAAAGTGTTAGCGCAATTGTGGAAGAAAAAGGATATGAGCTTGGTCAGGGTGGCACCGAGGAGCAGAAAGAGGAACTCAGGAAGAAAGATGACAATGCTTTGTTCATCATACACCAGTGCGTTGACGATATGCACTTTGAGAAAATACAAAATGCAGCCACGACAAGGGAAGCTTGGAGCAATCTTGTACGCTATCATGCCCATGGAGAAATGATAAAGAAAGTAAAGCTACAGACGTTGAGAAAACAGTACAAACTTCTTCAAATCGAGGATAATGAAAAGATCAGCGACTACTTCAATAAGATTCTTACGCTTAGCAATTATATGAAAGGATGCGGAGAAACAATCACTGATTTGCAGATAATTGAGAAGATAATGAGATCGTTGCCTCAACGGTTTGATTTCATTGTGGTTGCTATTGAAGAATCTAGAAATCTTGAAGAGCTAAAGATTGAAGAGCTGCAAAGCTCGTTGGAAGCTCATGAGATGAGACTGTTGGACAGGGACAGGAATCCCATCAAACATGATGAACAAGCGCTGAAAGTTTAGCATGTCAGAAATGAAGGAATGAAGAGATTCAAGAAGTGGAAAGGGAAGTCTACTACAAAAGGAAAATGGAAGAATGTAGTAGCCTAGATGATCAAGAAGAAAAGATCGAGTCAACAGAAAGCAAAGGTGGATTTGACAAGAATGTGAAGAAGAAAGACAGAAGGAATATAGAGTGTTTCAACTGTCACAAGATGGGGGCATTTTGCGTATCAATGCTACTCAAATAAAGGGCAGCAGAACAAGAAAGTTGAGAAAAAAGAGGCCTATCTAGCAAAAGAAGATTCAGACTCAGAAACGTTAATTTTCAAATCATCAATTAACAGTTTTAGATAGATATCAATGTCTTTTCCAGGTTGTCTAGGATTTGATATCATCATAGATAACAACATATATTTTCGTTTCATGCACAACATAGGAGATAGATTGTAATCATCAACAGAACTGACCATGAAATATGTTTGGTACTTAAGTTGCTATAAGAATTCATATCATAAATATGGCACAAAAATGACAACATAACTTTACTCTAAATCAAAGGTAATTAGATGATGGAGAGCACCTCTATTTATAGGCTAAGGTGTCTCAAAATGGGTAGAAACTTTAACCTAAAAGAGCCAACTTGGTTGGCTTAAAGAGCAAGGAGAAATCCTCTCTAATAGGAGGGAGACAAGTAGCAAAAATCCTCTCAAATGAGAGAGTGACAAGTGGTCACTACCTATGGAAAAACTCTCCATTGCTAAAGTGGCACATGACCACTAACTAGGAGGCAAACTCTTCAATGGGAAGCCTTCACATGCTAGGATGAAATCTTGCTCCCTTGTTCTCCAAGCTTAGCCAAAATGTTAACCCATTCGTCAACACACCCATTTTGGACGTCCAAGCATAGCCAACTTTGGGCCTTGGCCCTTTATTGACTTGTTTGGTAAAAAATACTATTCTACTTGGCCTAAAATACAAGGCCCAATTGAAATCCTACACTACTAGGCCCATAATACAAAGCCCAAATAAAATCTAGACTACTTGGCTCATAATATAAAGTCCAAATAAAATCTAGACTACTTGGCCCAAAATACAAGGCGTAAAATTATTCTTACTCTACTAAATCTTCATGATGGCCCAACGAAAAGAGTCTAGGTTTATCTTTAATAGATGTCTCCAACTCTTTATGAATGTGCTAGGTCATGGCTAGGGGTATGTCATCACCTAACAAACATCTAGGTTATTGCATTTATTTACAACAATGTCACCAATCACTTTTAACGTTGACTTGTTTGTTTTCTGACGTTGAACGGTCACTAGTAAAAAATTGGGTTTTTACAGCGCACATTATGCCACGGTTCACCAGAAACCGCAGCATAATGGTGTGCGGTGGCAGTTCCGTAAATAAAACAAAAGAATATGCCGCGGTTCAGCAGGGAACCGCGGCATAAACTCCAGTCAACCATCCCCTTTGACCCACGTTTGAATAAAAAATGAAATAACAGGGGAATAGGCCGCGTTTGTTCAGAGAACCGCGGCCTATTCCCCTGTCAATTTAATGCAGGGGCTGACTGCAGCTGACTGCAGCAGGTGGCAGGGGGAATAGGCCGCGGTTCTCTGACCAACCGCGGCCTATTCCCCCTGCCACCTGCGGACATTCCCCATCAGTCAGCCCCTGTATTAAATTGACAGGGGAATAGGCCGCGGTTGGTCAGAGAACCGCGGCCTATTCCCCTGTCAATTTAATACAGGGGCTGACATTCCCCAAAAAGCAGTTGGGAAGGCAGTTAAAGCGTTTCTGAACGTTGGGGAATAGGCCGCGGTTGGTCAGAGAACCGCGGCCTATTCCCTGGTCTCAGTAATTTTTAAAAGTTTCAGAGTATATGCCGCGGTTGGGCGCTGAACCGCGACATATAAGTTAAAAAAAATTTCAAAAATGTCATTTCATATTATTTTTTTAAAATGAATAGGCCGCGATTCTATGGATAACCGCGGCCTATTCCCCTTTTATGCCGCGGTTCTACACTTAACCGCGGCAGATGCTCTTCTGATGGTTAAAACAAAATTTTGAACAGTTTTCCTCCTCACGCGAACAGTTTCAGAAAACGAAAGC
>NW_014544137.1:160167-183722 GCF_000741045.1 Vigna radiata var. radiata | reverse complement strand
GACAACCGCGGCATATTGCGGAACTTATATACCGCGGTTGTAACCGCGGCCTAAAGTCTTAAACTTACTACCGCGGCTGAATATGCCGCGGTTCCTAAACCGCGACCTATAGTGAAAAATAACCGCGGTAAAAGCCCCTCGCTGCACTAGTGGCTAGATGTTGTAGTCTTATTTTACACTAATGACAAAATATTGATATTTATATCCACTAGAAAAGTTAAAAAAAAATTTGTATCCTTAACATAAACATGACCAAATGACCTCATATATAAGCATGAAGTAACTGAAAAAAATTGAATTAATTTAGTAAAGCTAGAGGAAAAATGTAATCTCTTGGCAAAATAACATATATCACATAGATTAAGAAAACCTATTGAAATATACGAGTAATATGAAGACAAAATTTTCAACTTAATACAAATGTTTCATTTTAAAATGCCAAAGCTCATCATTATCTATACAAGATTTGTTGATGTTGGTAGTTTTATTAGAAACAAAGATAATCAACCACTTTCAATTCGACTGGACCCCATTGTTGCTTTGACACCTTATGTACTTGAAGTCCTCATCAGATAAAGGTTGTCTGATCTCTAAATTGTACCAATCACTTTCCATGCTGCATTTGAACAATGAAAAAAATAGAATGTTGAAAAGTGGTTAAACAACTATTATTTATGGTCAATTTTGAAACATAAATCAAATTGACTTGAAAAGGTGCATATAAAACATCAATCAAAATTAGTAAAGGAGAGATTTGGACGGTAGCATACCAATTAACACTAAATTGATTTTCCATTAAATAAAGAGACTATACAGGTGAAAATCAAGTGGATGGAGAAAAAAAAAAGGGATTTTTGTTGTAGCATATATGATCCATAGTCACTGTGTCTAATACCCAGTGACTATAAACTTTACATGATTTGACTGAATTAATTTGAGAAGTACTAACATGATTCGACGTTGGGATTTGAGAAGTTGATTGTTGAATCAAAGCCATTAAAAATATTGTACTGTTATTGAGAAATCTGAATAATAGAATTGGATAAACTAGTTGAGCATTAATAGATGTAGCTGTTGTCTTAGCAGAATTTGTCTTTCCTTGTTTGAATTTACAACCCGGTGGAAAGCCATGTTTAATTAATACCCCAATTAGTAAAATAACGTGAATTGTTTCCCCTTCCGGTTTATTAATCCCATAAAAAAAATTGATTTGTTACACTTTCATATGTACATATAAAAGAAAATAAAAACATAACAAATAACAAATATAATTACAACCGATAATGTGGGTACAATATAATCAAAATTGAAAAGTTCATATAAAATGAGATTTATCATCTAGTAAGAAAGAATAACAAATGGAGAAATCTAAAAATATGTTGTTTAATCGATTGTAAAATGATTGAAGTTATTGGTTTGCTAAAGAAAAATATGTTGTTCAGATCAGAGGCAAAGTATTAGTAGGTTTTATTATTATTGTTGATTTGAACCCAATATTTTTACTAACATTCAGTCCTTATTATTGTTTTGAAGGTTCTTATGATAAACTTGACAATATATGACTCGTAATATTGGCAATAGTTTTTGTTGTGTCATTGACACATATTTCATACTTATGCTTAGCTATAGTGTTTTCTTCGTAGGTGAAAGATTTCAAATAATAATTTAAGATGAACCTATATGTAAAGATTAGAAAATGGTATTTTAAAAGCGATGGTGAATTAAAAAAAATTAATAAGACTCTATTATTTTAATATTCAAAGATTTTAATATAAAAGGAAATACAGACGAGTTTTATTATTTTAAAACACACAATCTTTTTAAAAACAGTATTTCTAGAGTCTTCTGCCTTCTCTTTAAGGATTCTTACACCCTGTTCATTTGTTTGAAGATCGGAGATCGCATGTGTGATCCCTGTGATGAAATCTTCAAATCCATACGATTAGTTTCTCAAATAGAATAAGTTAGTTTTTAACTCTTTTTCTATTTTTATGTTCTTCAATCACTAGTGCAGTCAGGGGAAACGACAACGGTTATTTTTGTCCTTTGGCAGCGGTTCCTGAACCGAGACATATACAAACAAGGCAAAAAGAGTAGCAGGAAGTCTTAGTCTATGGTCACTGGATAAGGCCATAGATGTTTGACATATTAACCTTGGTGTATGACATTATTGGTGGTGGTTGAGGATGTGGTTATTATTATTTCTGAGCAAGGTTGCTCCACCATACACGGGTGTAGGTTCCCCATTAGTCCGACATCAATGCATCTATCCGGATAATTTGAGATTTTTACGGTTGATGGGAATTATGTTATGTGTTGTTTGATTTATAATATAGATGTGTATTATTATTGTTTTAAAAATGTATGTATGTTCTTTTGGTACTTTAGCTTACCCTTATTTTTTGTGTTGTCTGTCTTTGTGTATGTTTCTCTTTTGCGATGATTACCTTAAATGGTGTGAGCTTAGAAATGTGTCTCTTTGGTCTCTTCGGTAAGGGGTTGAGAGTGTAGTAGCAACATAGGTAAAGTTTGGTTCTCCAAATGTAAGGTGTTCTTCATCGAAAGTTTGTAGTTCCTGGTAAGTTATTATCTATGTAATGTTTATTTTAGTAGTTTTATACTACTAAAATGAAATGTTACACTATCGGATCATCTTTGGTTTGAATAATTTTTTATATGGAGAAAGTTTTCGGGCAAATTTTGAAGTCTTAGCTCTTTTAGTGTAGTTCAAAAACTGACCAGGACAAAATACTTTATTAGTAATTCTTGTATGTCTTGAACTTAATATGAATGAATAGATTACATGAATTCTACGTTGATGAATTTTTTTTCTTTGATCTAGCTTTTATGTTGAATGAATAAATTATCATATCTCCTTTATATATCTTTGGTATGACATTACGATTACATAAGATTAATATTCTAGTATATATATGCATGATAAAATGTTTATGTATTTAACTAAAATTTTAAATATATTAAAAATAAATTGTATTTAAAATTAGTAATAAATTATATTTTAGATTTGTAATGAATAAGTTAAATTAAAGCATAAAATAAATTTTGATTATTGATAATTTATTTTAAAATTTTATTGAAATTAAATTTAGAAATAAATCTAACATTGGAAAGATTAAGTAGATAATAAATAGGGAAGTAAATAATATATAAAAAAGAATTATCCTTATTTAAGTTTGTTTTCTTTAAAATAATGGTCAACAAATGAGTTTGTATATAATATGTTCATTGAGTTATTTTCTATGTATATATAATATCATCACTAAATTGATATTTATATACTCCGAAATTAAATTAATTTCTATATAGTTTGGTTGCTAAATGGTTTTCATATAATATATAGTAATTAAATTAATTTCTGTAGAATTGATCACTAAATTAGTTTTTATATAACGATCACTAAATTTGTTTATAGATCATAATCTAAATTGATATCTAAAATTAATTATTAAAATTTTAACTTCTTATAACTATTACGTTTTAAATTAGTTTCTGATTGAATTACATGCTATTTTTATCATTTTATTAGAGACTAATAATTTAATTTCTAAAATCAAACTTTTCTTGTAGTGTTTACTAAAATTATATACCATTGATTTTTTTTAATAAATTATCAACAAATTTTATTAGAATAAATGAACAAGTTTGTTCCTAAGAGTTTGTAAAGTGATATTACTTTAAATTTTAAAAATAACATAATTATTGAATAGTCTCAAAATGTGAAAAAGGATAGTATTTGTGTAAATCATTAAAATACTTTAATAAAAGTTAACACAGTACACCCTTTCTTTTAAAAAGAAATTTTTTTAGGTCTTTTCAAAAGTCCTTCTTCCTTTTCCATTACATTTTTCAACGAAATTACGAGGAGAGTATTGTCACGGTAGTGCTTGCATTAGTCATCACGGCCTTTGTGTTGACCTCAAGTTCATTATTACCAAATTGATTATTTATCCAATATTATTAATTATCTTAAAAAAATCTTAATATTCTAAGCGAATACATGTGACTGAAAAAGATTAAACAATCTTAACCTACTAGTATACCATTTCTCTATGAAAGAAAGCCTTGGAGTCTTTACGAAATTCCTTCTTCCTTTGTATTTATATTTTCCATGTTATTTAGAGGAAAATTGAGAGGGAGATTTTTTTTTTCTTTATTATATTTCTTCATCAATTCCTTCTTTTATTTTTCTTTTCTCTTGTTTTCGAACACATCGTTGGTCTAATTCAAATGTTTATCTTTAGAAATAGATGAAGAAATATAAAACTTCCATTTTGGGTATGACATAGCAGTGTCCCATACGCGTATACAAAAGTGGTCTCAAAAGGTATTAATTAATTCCCACTACCACATTAGATCCAAAAATGATTAGGCCAATGCAATCATGGCAGAAGACAACTTGTTTGACGAATTACTTGCTAGTACTGGCATTAGTCACGGCATTTGGGTTCAGCTCCACTCATCCTTCACACTTACCTACCTTTATGGACCTTTTCAAGTTGATTTAGTTATATTAAAATAATACTTTGTCAACAAAAAAGAGCTGAATAATAGAATTTATTTATGTATATACAAAACCGTGGAAGTATCACAGCAACTAGTGTGATTTCTAGATAATCTCGTGTTCGTTCCTTTTTGAATTTCCAATTCATCAAATAAAGGATATATATATAGATATATTAATATATACTGTTTGAAAGTGTTGATGAAGAGAACAAGCACAGTAGGAAACCGCGGTCGCCACCAACATTGACTCGGCCATAAACTAGTTGATTTTAATTGGTTCATTCTTATTTAAACGGCCAAATCTCTTGTTAAGAAATATGAAGACGAAAATGAAGAATGTTGGCTTGACTTTATTGATTTTTGTTATGATGGAAGTGATATGGTGTGAAGGGTGTTGGAAGGAAGAGCGAGAAGGTCTTTGGGGTCTAAATTACCGTTTTGGCTTCCTTTTGTCCTTGCGGTGGGAAGGAACAGATTGTTGTGAATGGGAAGGAGTGGAGTGCAACTCCTCCACAGGGAGAGTGACTAAACTTGATCTTCAAAGCCTGTGGAATGCCATTCCTTCAGAGGGAGGTTGGTATTTAAGTTACGCCGATCTTGTTGTCTTCAAAGAATTGAAGAGTCTCAACTTAGGGGGTATTTATGGGATATTAGATTGTGCGGACAGTGAAGGTTATTCTCTTACACACTCTAATCTTGATCATTATTTATTTACTGAAAGTGAAACATGAAATAGTTATTTCCATTTAATTTGAATAGGGTTGAAAAATCTGGAAGTCCTTGACTTGACTGAGAATGGTATGAGTGTCACCGACATTCTAGTTTGTTTGAATGGCCTTCCATCTCTTAAGGCTCTATATCTATCATCCAACGGGTTCGATCCAACATACAACGGGTTCAATGAAACATTCAACGGTAAGGATATGTATTCTTATGAAGATGTGATAAGCATATCTATAATTACTATGATGACTGACACATTTGTATGCCTTTAGTTTTTGAAACTCTTTCATCAAAGTTGCTTAGATTAGAAATCCTTGACGTAAGTGAGAACTCTTTGACTAATGAAATGTTGCCATCTCTCGGGGGATTCACATCTCTGAAGGAACTCTATTTGTCTCACAATGAATTGGACTCAGATATGAATATTCAAGGTGGAATAACTTTCCCATTTCATTTGTAAGGCTAAGGATACGGATAAAATATGCCTATGTAACGTAAGACACTTTACCTTGCAGGTTTATGCTCTATGTTGAAGAATCTTGAGGTCCTTGACATGTCTGGCAACAACTTCAATGACAGTGATATTGCATCTGCTCTTAGTCAACTTTCGTCTCTCAAGTCTTTAAATTTAGGTTACAGTGAATTGACTCCAAGATCAATTCTTAGTATGTCACACCCTTCCTATATTTCAAATCTTCAATATTGTTTTTTGTTTAAAAAGATATGTGAGGGTGATCCCTAGAGATTGTTGATATGTGAGTTTTTTGGTTGATATTATACTTGCTAGATATATCAAAACTAAGGTCTCTGGAGATTCTTAACATAGCGGGAAACAGTTTCTCCAATGAATTTCTTTCATCTCTAAGTGGGCTTCCACGTCTCATATCCCTTGATTTAAGCAGCAATCAATTAAGAGGATCGCTCGATACAAGTGGTGAGTATAGTTAACTTGATGTATTCTACTGTTTCATCACGTTGGCTCAGATTTTTTATGGTGGTTGGACTTCAACTTTGAAAGAAATAATTTTTTTAATGTATCACCTCTATTGTATGGGTGAAGAAAGAGTAGTATTATTATTCTATGAATGACTACAACATTCCATTATCTGTTTCTCTCTAACAGGATTATTGCCATTAACCAGTTTGGAGATTCTTGATCTAAGTTATAACAAAATTAACAGCTTTGTTGTCCATCAAGGTATTTAAAGCAACTGATATAAAACAGTATTAATTGGTTTCTTCAGAATATAGTTGTTGTGTTTGTTTTGTTATGCGTTGGCAAATTAAATATTATTTACACGTTTCAGGCTCAAAAGGTCTGAGAAAATTGGAAGTCCTTCATTTAGATAACAATAGGATAAATGGAAGCAGACTGAGGGAATCACTACAATCTTTGTCATCTATTAGAGTGTTTTCTATGAAAAGTAATGAGATTACCGGAACAATTACTGCTGGAGGTGGAAATACTTTTTATTTTACTCTAAACTCAATTAGTTTCACTATTAAATTAAGTTTATATAATTTCTCTTTCTATTGTGCAGATTTTCGTGATTTAAAAAACCTTGAACAGTTGGTACTGGACTCTAATTCTGACCTTGACAATGAGTTTTTCAAAAGTATCGGGGAATTGACTTCTTTGAAAAATTTATCTGCTTCTAGTTGTCAAATTAATGGCACCCTCCCTCCAGCTGGTAACTCAATTTATCATTGTAGTTTTTATATTTCCTTTTATCGTTATTCATCACATATTTATTCTATACCTTTTTTATGTGAAAATTTATATCCTTTGCATTGTGTCATCAGTAAGATGATCTTTTTTTTCAAAATTTCATATTTCAGATTGGTTTAAGCTCAAGAAACTCGAAGAGTTAGATTTAAGCCAAAATTTATTTGTGGGATCGCTTCCTTCATCTTTCTTAAACATGACATCTCTTCGAAAGTTGGAACTTTCAGAAAATCAATTCAGCGGACAACTTGATTCAAACATTGCTAGTCTTACATCACTTGAATATTTTGGTTTTACAAGAAACCAATTTGAAGTTCCCCTTTCTTTTACACCATTTTCCAATCTTTCAAACCTTAAGTTCATATATGGTGAAGGGAACAAAGTCATTTTGGACTTACAACCAAGTATGCAAACTTGGATCCCTAAATTTCAATTACAAGTGCTTAATTTGCCTTCGACAACTGAGAATGATTCTCTTCCGCTCCCCAGGTTTCTTCTACATCAAAGAAACTTGACTAGATTAGATCTCAGTAGTTGTAGATTGGAAGGATTGTTTCCAAACTGGTTGTTTGAAAACAACACAAAATTGACCGAGCTTCTTGTTAGAAATTGCTCTTTCACAGGTCTTCTACGGTTACCATCACATCCCCTTACGAACATGAGGAGAATTGATGTATCTGACAATAACATAACCGGCCAAATCCCCAATAACAATATTAGTTCAATTTTACCAAATTTGCAGTTTCTAAACCTTTCTAGAAACCTCATCCAAGGTTCAATTCCTATTGAGTTTGGGCAAATGAGCTTAATGGATACTTTGGATCTCTCAGATAATATTTTTTCAGGAGAGATTCCCAAGAACATATCCGGAGTTGGGTCACTTCTCAAATACTTGAAACTTTCACACAATGAGCTAGATGGACCCGTATTTTCATCTTTGAAATACTTGGAAGAGTTGTATTTAGATGACAATAGCCTTTATGGAAGCATACCAAGTAACTTTTTTAACTCATCTCTCCAACATTTGGATCTGAGCTATAATAATTTAGTGGGGAAACTATCAAATGCGGTAGGAAATTTGTCAAATTTGAAGACGCTTTCATTGTCCAACAATAATCTTGAAGGGTCTATTCCGACAAAGCTAGTGGAACTTGAATATCTATCATATCTAGACCTCTCAAACAACAATTTGACGGGTTATGTGCCATCTTTTGTCAATGGTTCAGTGAATTATATCCATTTGAGAAACAACAGGTTAAATGGTTTATCCAAAAGAATGTTCAGCGAAACATCTTCCTTAGTGATGCTAGACCTTGGTTACAATGAAATAACTGGTAGCATTCAACATATGATTCAAGATCTTGCTTCTACAAGCTTGAACATACTCATTTTGAAAGGTAACCGCTTTACAGGGCATTTACCAGAGCAGCTATGCCAATTGCAAGATTTGAGTATATTAGATCTTTCTTATAACAACTTCTTTGGTCCAATACCCAATTGCTTGGGTAAACTGCCTTTTGAGAATAAAGACCCTGACTCATATAAAGGCGTTGTTCAAATGAAAAATAGCACTTATTTTGAATTAATACCAAATATAAGAGAGAAAGCAAACTTCACTACGAAGAAAAGATCTTACACATATACAGCGAGCATCCTTGCTTATATGTCCGGAATTGATTTATCCAAAAATAAACTAAACGGAAGTATTCCATATGAGCTTGGAAACTTGACAAGACTACGAGCATTGAACTTGTCCCACAATGATTTGATTGGACAAATTCCAATTACATTCTCTAATTTAGTACAAGTAGAGAGTTTGGATCTTTCTTTCAACATGTTGAGTGGTCAAATTCCTCATCAACTAAATCAGTTGAATTCTCTTGCTGTATTTAGTGTTGCACATAACAACTTATCAGGCGATACACCCGAGCAAAAAGGGCAATTTATTACTTTTGATGAAAGTAGCTATGAAGGAAATTCTCTTCTTTGTGGACCACCATTGCTAAAAAGTTGTCATCCTTATGCACAATCACCTACCATTTCTCCGAATGATGAAGACCATGACAGTCCGATTGACATGCTTGCTTTTGGTGTAAGTTTTGTTGTGGCATACACATCGGTATTGCTAGTAATTGTTGCCACTCTCTACATCAATCCTTATTGGAGACAAGCATGGTTTTCCTATTTGGAATTTATCTTATTAACTTGTTATTATTTTATTCAAGACAGTTGGAGGAGGTTTTCAAATTCTAGAAATATAATATAGTTTATCTTTGTATGCATTGGATTGTCTGGTTTCCAAAGATTGATTCAATCATGAGTTTGTTGTATGTATGGAATCAAAGTTTATCTATTGAGTAAATAATCATTTTGTTATTCAAAGATGTCCTTAGTAATATATCTTAATTTACTTTGTCCTTAGTTCTATTTTCCTATCCACCAAACTACAATTACTTTTTAACTTATAAAATCCTCATTCTCTTTCTAAAGTAATTATTTTTGTAACTTGCATGTTGTTGAACATGAGCGGACTAAGACCGTGGGATTGCAGAGAGGGAAGAAAAGTGCATCAAATTTATATACTGACATCGAAATTTTATGAAAACATTGGGTAAACAAAAAAGAAAATTGAAACCGGGTAATGAAGTTCGTGAGTGAGAAGAGAAACTTTGAATACTCCAGCAAGTCAAACAGAAGCAGGGTTTCGAAAATGCAGGTAACACAAATCTGAATATTCAGAGTTATATATTTCAATTATATTTTTCTATTTATAATATAGACTAAAATATTAGTTTATAAATTCATATCTAAATTAATCACTATATATAATGATTACTTATATTTTTTTTAAATCACTACAAAAATTTAGGATTTTATATTTTTTTTTGCATTACCGGAAATTTTAACTCCTGAAAAAATCGCTGGAGAAATCGTGGTCGACAAATAGTTCCTGTCAGTTTTGTGTAAAACCGTCGCTACTTATCAAGAATTTTGAAAAATCGCCTTTATTTGCAGAAAAACCCACCGATAATTGTTGGATTTACATATTTGAGATTTTCAAAGCCTATAATGAAAATAATTTAATCTTTTTTATTTAAATGATTTTATCATAATTAATTATATATTATATAAAATAATAAATCAGTATTAATTTTTTTTCGATGTAAATAATAAATCACAATCTGAAACTAAAATTAATTATTACTTAAAAAAAAACTGTAGAAATTAGAAAATATTAATTCCTTAAGTTAAGAAATAACATATTTAATCCTAAAAATTAAACATAAACATGTTATGAATAACAATATCTTGGTGTCCTTCATGATCTTCATTATTTGATACATTTTCTTGATCAAATTAAGAAATAACATATTTAATTCTAAAAATTAAAAATAAACATGTTATGAATAACAATGTGTATTTTTCATTGTTTTCATTATAGGATATATTTTCTTAATTACATATCTATAATATAAAATAATAGTTAATTGATAATATTATGAGTAATGATTGTAAAATGTTAAAATATAAAGAGAGTTCACATTAATTAACAATTCTCAAAACTTGAGCTTGCTATCCAATCTCTACTCGTTTCAAATCAGTATATCTTTGATGCTCAAAGCTAGAGTCGTCAAAATGGGTCACAACCCGCGAGCCAATCCGGCCCGTCACGGGTTTGGGCCGGGTTGGGTTTGAAAAATACAATCCACTTATATGCGGGTCAGATTTCAACCCGGCTCATTTAGACCCGCCTCATGCGGGTTGAACCCGTGGTGAGCCGGGTTGGCCCACCAACCCACCTACCTAATTTTATTTTTTTAATTTATCATTTTATTTATGAAACCCTAAAAAATAAAATACTTTCTTCACTCATTATACCAAAAAAGTAATCTTTGCTCTCACAGTACTTGCTCTCATTTGACGATGCTCTCACCCTCACTTCACTGAAATTCTTCAAGGAGCATGTAAAACGCCCTTCCTTTTTTCTTCTCTTTTCTCCACATTTTTGTTTTCTCACTTCTCTTTCTTTTTTTTTCCAAAAACCCTATAATGACAAAAATAGGGGTTTGCGAATTTGTTTTTTGTTTTGGGGGTTTTGAAGACATCGAATGATTTTTTCATGTTCTAACATGCTTGTATAAGATTTTGTTCATTTTATTTAAACAATTTGAGTATACATTATTTGAACAAGCTCTTTTTGATATCTTTGAATTTGAGAAATTATGTTACAGATTAAACTATTAATTTTTTGTTGTTGGTGTTTAGTACGAATTCTCTTTCTTTTTACTAATATTTTTTTATTGATTGTCGGAATTGTTCTGATATTAGGAAAATCTTTATTAGTGAATTTGGAGACAACAAGAACAAAGGTCAAGGGTTACAACAATAACAAAAAATCATGAATATAAGAAACTTATTTGTATGTTTTTTATGTTTGCTTTTTAATGACATTCAGATTATATTGTACTTATTATTATTATTTTTAATTGTCTTTAACATAATTTTTTGGAAGTGAAAATTGTTTAAATTTAAATTATAGAAAGTTTGTATTTTTTTTATTTAAAAAAAATCTAATTAAATGGGCTAGTGAGCCAACCCGTTTACCCACCAACCCGTGGTGGGTTGGGCCGGGTTCAAGTTTTTCTGGCTCGCTAATAAATGAGCCGGGTTGGGTTGGCTCACTAAGTGACCAACCCGTGGTGGGCCGGGCCGGATCGAGCCGGGTTACCCGTTTTGACAGCTCTACTCAAAGCATTACTATTGAACATATTACAATCATTGAGTGCATACACAATCACACACAAAAATGTGATCCTTTGTACCAGAACTAGATAAGATTCATGTTTCAAAGTTACATCAGAGTCACATTCAATATAACCTACGATGAATAAAATAAAACAAGATGGTAATATAAAAAATAGACAGTCTAAAAATGATTAAGTAATTAGTACTACTTTGTGAAGGATTATAAAGTAATTAACTAAAGAATGATAACTCCCAATATTCTACATGGGTGGGTGTGGCCCTGTCAAGGTCCAGATGCATTTTGATGTCATCACGAAGCTCTTCCATTTCCTTTTACTATCAAACCCTGAACCATGTAATTCAAATTGTTATGTAAATTGTCCAAAAACATTGGTATATAAAGCTGGAAATCTTTAGTCATACTAAGGAAAAGGTTCAATGAGTTTTCAAAGACCATTACATTATAATCTTGATCAATTAAAGGAAAGGCAAGATATGAACACTATAAATATAAATATTAACCTTTAACACCACGTATGGTTCATTTATTTCTATATCCAAATCAGTGGATCCATTGATATGCTTGGTTAGGATATCAATTGGCTTGGCATGCCCTTCACGCAATCTAATTTTGGATCTAACCTTGCTTTGAACAAAATGAAATTGCATATGAAATTGTCTTGATTACCAGATTGCAAGTACTACAACTGAAAAATTAACAATAAATGAGAGGAATTCAAGGAACTTACCTCCTCTTCTCTTTTTTCCCAGTCATGGAACTCAGCTCGTGCACGATCTCTAGCTAACTGTGCCTGTGAGAGAAATAATATTCTTAAATAGCAACCAATTTTAGAAACCAAAAGTTCATTATAAGTATAATGCCTTATTTATATATTTTTTATATGAGAGGAATTAATCTCATACCTAGTTTATAAGTAACAAAATATATTTGATTTTACACAAGACAAAATATGTTGTTTGAGTTACTCAAGTTATTTTATGCTACTATTCAAAAGGAACCACGGTCTATAAGTTTGTTTAAATTGCAAAAATATCGCCGCCTTTATATATACTGCGGTTTTCTCAAAATCGAGACGTATTACCCGCACTCTTTTTCACGTTTTGCACTAGTGAATGTTTTTTTATTAATGTTTTTTATTTGAATCTGTTCCTGTATTTGGGACACGAGATCGTTCGGCCAAACCCTTGCACCTACTCCCGATCGTCCAACCTGCTTCGTCGGTTCGTGATCCTGACAGCTGACCAGGGGGTCCTGCAGAGAAAACACTCTGACGCTCAAGTCAGATAGAGGTTTAGCCAAAACGAGTGATTAAAATCAGAAAAACGTACTTTACCTGACCCTTGACTCCCTATTTATAGATTCTATATTNCCAAAACGAGTGATTAAAATCAGAAAAACGTACTTTACCTGACCCTTGACTCCCTATTTATAGATTCTATATTCATAACCGCCCATTAATTGCCTCAAACCGCCGCATCTTCCGTTACTTTCCAATCAATACTCATGAATGCATTTCTATGCTTATATCCGCTGACCGATCTACACTTACACCCTCTCCCATGACCCCAGCCGATCGGTCAACCCGTACCCCATCCACTACACCAGCCCCCAAGCCCCGAGCGATGGCAACAGCGAAGGGGTTGAACCTATTGAAAGAACTCCTGGCAACGAAACGTCTCAGCACCCCATCCATTCGATCATTCCCTTACCAATGGCCAAGATACTTTTGCCCATCAATCACATCGGTTCACCGAAGAGTCACTTCTTCCCCTCCGTTAGATCCATCATCAATCGATGGCTTAAATTCCTTCTCTATCCTTCTTTTTCGGCTATAAAAGGTGGAGGGACCCTCTCCCCATTCTCACACTCCCTTCTCCCTGTGTTCCATTTCCCGCTCTCAAACCATACCCTTCCCGTTCCAGCAACTGCTCAGGTAATGTCTTCGTCGACGTGGTCTTCTGATGAGTTTGAAGATGAAGGTCGGGGGTACGCTGACGATGCGGTTGCTTCAACCTCCTCCCCTTCTTCCTCATCGCCTCCTTCTAACCAAACCGTTTGGGAGGAAGCTCCTGACGACGAGGTTGAGTTTAATGTAGATAACTCCCTTGAATGGACCGGCCTCGCCCCGCCACCCGCCATTCCAGGTTACGACTGGGCTCCCCACGAAGCCCGAGGTTACCCTTCCTACTTCATCTCCACCTTCTCCATCATACGCCTGCTAGAATCCGTGGATCTAATGTCTAACCTCCGACGAGATTCCACCGACATATCTTTGGTGGTATGCCGATCCAACGAACGAGTATGCCACGGTCGGGAAGGATATGCTCTGGATTTCTTTTACGCTTACCTCACCCTCTTCCGCGACCTAGGAGTAAGACTCCCCTTCTCAGACTTCCAATGTGGTGTGCTCCGCGAATTAAACATCTGCCCGGCCCAATTTCACCCGAACGGGTGGGCATTCATGCAAGCCTTTTCGGTCCTTTGCACTGGTTTGCTACTGACACCCACCCCCGCCTCCTTCCTTTTCTTCTTCAAAGCCCAACCTCACCCCAACAAAAGTTGGATTTCCTTAGTCCCTATGAAGGATCATCAGCTCTTTACCTCGTTCAACTCTTCTTATAAAGACTTCAAGACTAACTTCATAAAAATAGCTATACGCGAACCCGGCCGACCCAAATACTTCTCTAATGGCACACCCAAATTTCCCCTATATTGGACCGAACACCCCAACCAGGTTATCTCCTGGAAAGAGTCTGAAATGACCGATGACGAGTTAGAAGTAATCCGTCAAATCGATCAACTACCCCGCAAGACCTCCTCTCGCAAACTCATAGAACTCATTGGGTCTGACACTCTACGAGCTAGGGTGTTCGGTAAGTTTTCTTGTAATCTTCTTGAACCGACCAGTCATTATTAACTTGCTAAATTTGTGCCATCCTTGCAGATTTCTTCTACGGCATGGAAAAGCACCAAGCCTTTGCTCGTGCTCTGGCCCGCAAGAATCAGCGCAGCGGGCATGTCACCATCCCCTCCTCGTCCGCTGCAACCCCTTCGAGCTCCGCCCCTTCTCCACCATTAAGTGCCGCCAAAACTGACGACTCCAAGCCGATCGTCATCTCCTCCGCACCGAAGACCAAAGGAAGAAAACGCTCCAACAAAAAGAAAAAGGAACTCCGGCCCCCTGCTAACCGGTCCTCTTGACCCTAACATCCACGTGTCTGATCGCCTCGAATTCAACCTGACTCCAGAAGAACGAGAGCCCTTCAAAAAGCTAACTCCTTCGGAGGCTTCCGACATGGCCTATGAACTGCTTTCCCGAGCCGACATCTGCTTGAACTACGCCGCAGGAACCACCAAACCTCTCCTGGTGTCTGAACTTGAGATTTCCAATACGAAATTGGAAAAGGCCCAAGAGGACATCGCTCTACTCACCGAACGCCTTGAGAAAGCGAACAAAAAGGCGGAGGACGATCGGGCTAAGGCCGCTGCCTCCCTCCTTGAGTCCCAAAATGAAGTGAAACGCCTTCAACAGTTAGTGGACTCCCTAAGCCTTAGTCTTCAACAATCTTCCAATCAAATCAAACAGCTAACTTCGGAAAAGGCCGCCGCCATAGCCGATCGGGATAAATCATTGGTTGACTTCGCAACCCTAGAGGATGAGCTGTGTGATGAACGCCAGCGCGGGTTCGAGTAGGGTATCGCCCAATGTCATTACTTCTTTAAGTGTCCTCTTCAACATGAGGGTTTTGACATTATGAAGATCCTGGTGGACGGCCAGCTTTTCGATATCTCTCCCCAGCCCTCTACCGAAGCCGCCTCCGCCCCTGACCAGGCAGCCCCGAACGATGCCCCGCCAGCTCCCGACACTACTGAGAACTAATTACTTGTTTACCATCATGAACTGTACTTGCACCCTTTTATTCTCATGTTCCCCCTCGCCCTTATTTTGAATAGGACTTGTTATTTATCCCTACTCTTCGCGTGCTTCTATATTGAACATTACATCACCTTTATATTATGCTTACCGATCAACGCATCTACATCTCGTTTCGCACTTAACAATTAATGTATGTCTTTACATTTATACTCGAAACGCTTACTATCCGTTCATCACCGACTGATAGAGAAATCGCTTTTCTAACTCACGTTTTTTAACAAAATCGTTCTCCTTTTCCGAAGACCGATCAGGAAATTACTTTTCCGATTTCCTCGCTTTCGAACAACATCACTTTCCCAACCTTCTCCGAACGACTGTCCTTATACCTCCCGTCGAAGTCATTACTGACTTCTTTCCCTCAACAAAGTAAGGATATCATTTTCCTGATTCTCCTTACTTCACCAAGTTTACAAGGTCATTTTCCTGACCTTTCCCGGACGGTCATCCTTATACCTCCCGTCGAAGTCATTTTGGACTTGACTTATTTCCCCCAACAGGGTAAGGATATCATTTTCCTGATATTCCTTACTTCAAATTTACAAGGTCATTTTCCTGACCTTTCTCGAACGGTCATCCTTATACCTCCCGTCGAAGTCATTTTTGACTTGACTTCTTTCCCCCAACAAAGTAAGGATATGATTTTCCTGATACTCCTTACTTCACCAAGTTTACAAGGTCATTTTCCTGACCTTTCCCGGACGGTCATCCTTATACCTCCCATCGAAGTCATTCTTGACTTGACTTCTTTCCCCCCAACAGGGTAAGGATATCATTTTCCTGATATTCCTTACTTCAAATTTACAAGGTCATTTTCCCGACCTTTCTCGAACGGTCATCCTTATACCTCCCGTCGAAGTCATTTTTGACTTGACTTCCTTCCCCCAACAGGGTAAGGGTATCATTTTCCTGATACTCCTTACTTCACCAAGTTTACAAGGTCATTTTCCTGACCTTTCCCAAACGACCACACACAATATTAATGACAATCAAAAACTTTTATTTCATTCATATTTCTCAAACTATAAATTTGCTTACAACAATCAGCTAAAATAAAACTTCAAATGGGATATGTTCCACGTATTAGCGATCGGTTTTCCATCCAGGTGCTCCAATCGGTATGCTCCATTGTTCAAACTTTCTCGAACCCTGAACGGTCCCTCCCAGTTCGCCGCCAGCTTTCCATGACTCCCCTCTTTTCTGGCTATTCCTGCCTTCCTCCAGACCAAGTCCCCTTCAAGCAATTGCCTTGGCCTAACCTTCGTATTATACCTTCAAGCCACTAACCTCTTTTGTGCCTCGACCCGAACGGTAGTCGCTTCTCTCCTTTCTTGAAGTACATCCAAATTTGCCCTCAACCCCTCATGATTCAGATTCTCATCCCCCATCCTCCTTCGCAAAGTAGCTTCCCCCACCTCGACTGGCAACATAGCATCTGTCCCATACGTCAGGTTAAATGGCGACTCCCCCGTTGCTCCGTGCGGTGAGCAGCGATAACCCCATAGTACCTGAGGCAACTCCTCTACCCATGTGCCTTTTGCATCTCCTAGCCTCCCCTTCAACTCGTTAATGATAATTTTGTTCATGGCTTCGGCCTGCCCGTTCGTCTGCGGGTGTTCGACAGAACTAGTGACCGGGGTTATCCCCCATTCCCTATAGAAAGCTATCAACTTCTTGTCCACAGACTGCCGCCCGTTGTCTGTCACTATTGTGTTAGGTAGCCCAAAACGACAAATAATCCTCCACACAAATTTCTGAACCTAAGACGCAGTGATTTTGGCCAACGGCTCAGCTTCCACCCATTTAGTGAAGTAATCCACCGCTACCAATAAAAACTTCATCTGTACCCTCCCGGTCGGGAATGGCCCAACAATGTCCATTCCCCATTGTGCAAACGGCCATGGGGACACAATACCCTGCAACTCAGCTGCCGGTTCATGGATTACATTCCCGTGCTTCTGGCAAGCCTTACACCGTCGGGTAAATGCCATGCAATCCTTTTCCAAGGAGGGCCAGAAAAATCCCACCCGCAAAATCCTCGCCCGAAGGGCCTTTCCTCCTGTGTGTCTTCCACACACTCCTTCATGTAGTTCCCTCATCACGTACTCCGCTTCCCTCTCCTCCAAACACTTAAGCAGGGGCGAGACATAACCCCTTCGGTACAGATCATCCCCTACCAAGCAATACCTCGCTATCTTTTTAGCATCGTTCGGGTCAAGTGTCTCCCCTCTAGTCTGTTTACTTATCAACCCGAAAACCTCGTTCTTCCAGCTTTTGCTTTGTTCCCCAGTAACCACACAAAAACTCTCTATCGTTGGCCTAGTCACCACCTGTCTAATAACTGTTGACAATCCCCCCTTTGCATTCCCGCTCGCCAATTTTGCCAATCTGTCCGCTCTCTCATTCTCCGATCGGGGCACATATTGTAGCCGAAAATTCGCGAAAGCCGCTTCTAATCTTTTCACCCTATTGAAATACTGCAAGAGTTGATCATCCTTCACTTGAAAAGTGCCTTTCACTTGTCCCTCCACTAACTGCGAGTCGGTTCGGCATTCCAAACAACTCGCCCCTAAATCCCTAGCCAGCTCCAATCCTGCTATCAAGGCTTCATATTCCGTCTGATTGTTACTTACCTTAAACTGGAAGACCAACGACTGTTCTATTAAGATCTCGTTCGGTCCTTTTAATACTACCCCTGCTCCTCCCCCACGCTTGTTAGAAGATCCATCAACGGACAGCTGCCACCAGTAGGCCTCCGGTTCACTTGACAATTCTCCCGCTAAATCCGCAAGATGTTGTCCTCGAATGGACCCCCTCGGCTCAAACTTTAACCCAAACTCCGACAACTCCACCGACCAGCTTATCATTCTCCCCGCCAAGTCCGGTTTTTGCAAAATTTTGGCAATCGGGTAATCCGTCCGGACGACCACTTGATGCCCTTGGAAATAAGGCCTTAGGCGCCGAGCGGCATATACCAATGCCAGAGCCACCTTTTCCAACTGTTGATATCTCTTTTCGGCATCCTTAAGACTTCTACTAACAAAGTATACCAGCTTGAATTGAGGGGTTTCTTGGACCAACGCAGCACTTATAGCTTCTTCCGTTGCCGCTAAAAAGACCTGCAAGTCATGGCCTATCTCCGGTCGGCCCATCACCGGTGGTTGCGTGAGAATCGCCTTTACTTCCCCAAAGGCTTCTTCACTCCGCTCATCCCAGCACTCCTTAGTTGCCTTCTTCATTGCTTTTAATATTGGCTTTATGCGTTCGGCTAGGTGTGGGATAAACCGAGATAACGAGGTTAAATGCCCAAGCAACCTCTGGACTTCCTTCACCGTTTGGGGGCTTCTCATCTCCAAGACCGCCCTTCACTTATCGGGGTTGGCCTCAATGCCCCGTGATGTTAACATGAACCCTAAAAACTTCCCGGCCCGTACCCCAAAAGTGCACTTAACAAGATTGAGACGCATTTCGAACTTCCTGACCTGCCCCAAGACCTCCGCCAAGTCTTTTAGGTGTTCCTCCACCGACCGGCTCCTCAGCACCATATCATCCACATAAACTTCCATACACTTCCTGATTTGCTGCTGGAAAACCTTGTCCATGAGTCTCTGATAAGTAGCCCCCGCGTTCTTCAAGCCAAAGGGCATCACCTCATAACAATAAGTTCCCCACTCGGTGATGAAAGCAGTCTTCTCGTTGTCCGGACGGTACATGGGTATTTGGTTATACCCCGAATATGCGTCCAAAAAACTCATCACCTCATAACCGGACACCCCGTCCACGAGTGCATCAATGTTCGGTAATGGGTAAGTATCTTTCGGGCAGGCTTTATTCAAATCTGTAAAGTCCGCACACATCCACCATTTGCCACTAGACTTCTTTACCATAACAACGTTAGCCAACCAAGTTGTATACTTTATTTCTCTTATAAATTCAGCTTCGATTAATTTTCCTACTTCTTCATCCGCCGCCCTCCTTTTCTCCACTCCTAACCGTCTTTTCTTCTGGGATACTGGTCGGGCTTCCCGGAATATGGACAACTTATGGGAAATAATGTCAGGGTGAATTCCTGGCATATCTGATGTTGTCCATGCGAACAAATCTCTGTTTTTAACAAGCAAACATCACAACTGTTGTAGCTCGCCTTGTTGCAGCTCCTTGCCTACCATTGTTACCCGGTCATCCCCCTCCAGTGGAAAAGTCTGAACTTCCCCCATCGGCTCTACCCGATAATCTGTATCCCCTCTAGGATCCAGTTTAGCCATGGCTACCTCAGATCGTGTCTCGACCGGTCGGTGGCCAGGCGGTTTTACCTTCAGACCTGCCACATAGCACTCCCTAGCCACCTTTTGATCAGCTCTCACCACCCAAACCGTCCCGTCATCCGCAGGGTACTTCATCGTCAAATGAGGAGTGGATACTATTGCCCCGAACGCATTCAAGCAAGGCCGTCCTAACAACACATTGTACGTAGTTTCAGGCTCCACCAATAGGAATCGTACCTTTAGCTCCTTAGCCCCGACATCCGTTCCCAAGCATACCTTCAAATCCACATACCCCCTTGTATCTACCCACTCCCCTACGAACCCCAAAATCTGTTCATTGAACGACATTATCGACCCGTCCGGTATATCCATCTGCTGAAATGTTTTCCAGTATAAAATATTAGCCAAACTTCCCTGGTCGACTAACACTTTACCCACACTATACCGAGCGATAATGGCTGTTATCACCATGGGGTCATCTTGATTAGGGTCCGGTGCAAGGAAATCTTCATATGAAAACATTATGGTGGGCATAGTTCTTCGTGCCACTCCTACCCCATTAACGCTGTGCAAGTTCCTCAAATGCCTCTTCCGCGCGGTCGAGGACGGTCCTCCTCCCGCAAAACCTCCTGAAATAGTGTTAATAACCCCTCTCATCCTCCAGTCGTTCGGCAGTCAACGGCTCTCTCCGCACGGCCGGTTGACGATTTCCTTGACCCCCCTGACGTCCACTAGGACGCGAATTCGTTCTCTGAACAAATTCTCTCAGATGCCCAGCCTGCACCAAGCTCTCCAGCTTATCCTTAAGTGTGACACAATCCTCGGTGGAATGCCCCATGTTCTGATGATACCGGCAATGCTTGCTTTCATCAGCCCCTCGTGGAGTGGGGGACCGTGCAACCGATAGCAGATTGGCCCTCAAAGCCTCCTCTAACACCCTCACCCTTGGAGCGCTTTAGGGAGTGTGATGGACATACTGCTAAGCTCTCTGCATTTCTGCTCCTCGCTTTACTGCCATCCTATGCTCCCCCCCCACCGGCCGTTTCTCTCCTCTTCTGTCCCGCCCCGATTTCTCTCTCGACACCCCCTCTTCACCCTGGTCACTCCGATACGACCTCCCTTCTTCTATCCGTATAAACCCGGCCAACTTATGCTGCAATTCACCCATCGATTGGGGTTCCTCTTCGTACAAGTAATCCACAAAAAGTCATGGTCTCAGCGTCGTCGTGAGCGCACTTACTATCAGCCGTTGGTCAACATTCCTCACTTGCCGAGCGGTTCGGTTGAAGCGCTCCATGAACCCTTTCAATGACTCTTCTCGCCCTTGCTTCATCTTGACAAGGGTCGTATAAGTCAAACCCCGCGAACGGTTTGACGCATACTGTTGGCTAAACAACTGCCTCAAAGTAACAAATCCAAAGCTTCATCTTTTAAGGATAAAGAAAACACCCTGCACCAGACCAGCTCGTCAGAGGAATATACTGCCATAGCATCCACAAACGACCGTAGGTGTTTCACCGAATCAGACGCACCCCCATACTTCTCAACCCATGGGAAAACTTTATTCTCCGACATTACTGCCCCCATAACATTAGCAGTAAATGGATGCAACCCTTCAGCCTGATCAAACTGGTCCTCGCCCTTCAGGGCCTCTTCGAACGGTTGGTTCTGCCCTACAAGCTCCCTCCGCCCCTCTGGGTTTTCCTGGTCACGCCCTACATTTTCTTCCCCTCTTCCCCTCCCCCTTCCTCGAACGTCTCTCCCCCTCCCTCTCCCGTTCAGCCCATCTCCCCTGTCGATCCCTCTTCCGTTTGGCTCATCCCCCCGACCGATCCCTCTTCCTCGACCCCCTCCCCCAATTCCCCCACCATCCACTCCCGCCACTTCCTCCACCGATGGCCGTCGACTTGCCTCCTCATCCCCGGAATGGACCGTCTGCACATTTACTGACTGTACCGAGGGTCCCCCTACCCCGTTCTCTCGCTCAGCTCGCAAAGCCGCTATTTCCGCCCTCATCTCCTACATCTGCCTCTCCATCTCCTGTAGTACCTGCAACTGTAACTGTTCTGCCATTGTGTTCGTTTCTGGGTAAATCACAATTTCGGGCCCCACGGTGGGCGCCAAATGTTCCTGTATTTGGGACACGAGATCGTTCGGCCAAACCCTTGCACCTACTCCCGATCGTCCAACCTGCTTCGTCGGTCCGCGATCCTGACTGCTGACCGGGGGGTCCTGCAGAGAAAACACTCCGAAACTCAAGTCAGATAGAGGTTTAGCCAAAACGAGTGATTAAAATCAGAAAAACGTACTTTACCTGACCCTTGACTCCCTATTTATAGATTCTATATTCATAACCGCCCATTAATTGTCTCAAACCGCCGCATCTTCCGTTACTTTCCAATCAATACTCATGAATGCATTTCTATGCTTATATCCACTGACCGATCTACACTTATACCCTCTCCCATGACCCCAGCCGATCGGTCAACCCGTACCCCCCTCCACTACAAAATCCAATAATTTTACTAACATTAATTTTTTATGGGACCGGTTGGTAAGCTTGACAATACATGAGTTTCATAATATTGATAATAGCTTTTGTTGTATCATTAACACATATTTCATACTTATGCTTTGTTATAGTTCTTTCTTGATAGATGATTGTACTTTCCCATCCAAGTCAGAAAATAATTTTAAATAAATATAATATTCTTATAATATCATGCATTATGTACAAATTATTTTCGTAATAAATACGATTATCATACAAATTGCGCTTTTTATTTTGAAAATTGATTTGGTAATTAGATATATATTAGACTAAATTATACTTTTATTTTTTATTTGATTCATGTAATTGGTTTACTAAATAAATTGAATTGGTTAATAATTCAAATTCAAATGTGATATGAGGAATTGTTTAATTCTTAAATTTGTAAACTGACCTATATCTTATTTTTATTTTCTTTTTTTCATTATGTAGCATAATTCAATCTCAGCTTTACATTTTCAAATTCTCAACCCCAAAATCCAAAAGGAATATATTAAATATTGAATACAATTAATATGATATTATAATAATTGATCTAGGTTTTGTTCTATATTAAATTTTTTAGAGAAAAATTAAATATTTGGTTTAAAAAAATGACATTGAAAATAATTAAGGGGTTGGCGTGTCTATTTAATCATATTCTAAGAGGCTTATTGATGTATTCTTTAATCTAAGTATGTACATCCGCACACTCTTCTTGTCATATTAAAATGAATGTAGAAATTGTAGTTTTTGTTTACGAAGAGAATTTATGAAGAATTTATCAATTGGGGCCAGTTATACAATCATTTTAATATCTGTATTGTGGCTTAAAGTAGTTTAATTTTGACGAGTATTAGTGTGGCTGTAAATATGCCTTTTCCAGGCATATACTTTGGACTTAAAAAGATAAGAGAAATAGTAAAAGAAACACTTGATTAGAGATAAAAGCAAAATTCAAGGGATTTTCTTCTTATATCTTCCATTTCTTTTCTTGTACCTCCAAACTTTTTTAAATCCTCTAAACTGACCTTTTTTATTAAGGTCAAAAAAATTCTTTCTCTTTATATATATATATATATATA
>NW_014544137.1:154515-157067 GCF_000741045.1 Vigna radiata var. radiata | reverse complement strand
AATGGACCAGAGTTTAACTGTGTCAATTTCTATAATATGCATGGAATCATTCATCAAGGGAGTTGTGTAGAGACTCCAGAACACAATTCTGTAGTTGAAAGAAAACACCAGCATATACTTAATGTCACACGTGTCTTATTTTTCACTCTAATATACCTAAAGTGTACTGGTCTTATGCTGTTGGTCATGTAGTGTACTTAATAAATAGATTGCCTTCTCCTACTCTTGAAAATAAGACTCCTTATGATATTCTTTATAACTTGCCACCTACATACTTAGACCTCAAAGTTTTTGGATGCTTATGCTTTGCTTCTACTCTTGAAAACAATAGAAATAAGTTAGATCCTAGGGCTAGAAAAGGGGTTTTCCTTGGGTACAAAAATGGTGTTAAAGGCTATATTGTTCTAGATATAAACACTAAGGAACTCTTTATAAGTAGAAATGTAATATTTCATGAAGAAATATTACCCTATAAGAATTGTCAGGACAATCAGCAAGGTGCAGAAAATGACAAGGATGAAGATGAGTTCTTCACTGACTTCTCAAAGGACTATTATCCTATCAATGAAGATCAACATGACGAGCTTCAGGAAATTAATCAAGAAAAAGAATTGGAGAATCTTACTGACATGAATGAGATTCAGGAAGACCATAGGTACAAAAGACCAGAAAGGATTAGAAAGACTCCTGCCTATTTGGAAGATTACATTCATCAGGTGAATCAATCCTTGACTATAAAGAATAATTTCAAAACTCCTTACCCAATTTCTAAATTCTTGTGCTATGACAATTTATCAGGGAAGCATTTAAAATACATCATGGCAGTCACTGGAAATAAGGAACCGCAAACCTACAATGAAGCTAAAGACAAAAAGGAATGGGCGGAGGTAATGCAAAGGGAAATTAAAGCCTTGCAGGACAATAACACCTGGGTTCTAACACAATTACCACCAGGGAAAATTCCTATAGGATGTAAATGGGTAAATAAAACTAAGTATAGAGCTGATGGAAGCATTGAAAGACATAAGGCACGATTAGTTGCAAAAGGATATACTCAGCAGGAAGGGATAGATTATCTCGACACTTTTTCACCAGTAGCAAAGTTAACTACTGTCAGACTTCTAATAGCTCTTGCTGCATCTAATAATTGGTTTTTACACCAATTAGATGTTGACAATGCGTTTCTTCATGGTGACCTCCATGAAGAGGTTTATATGCAGCCACCTCCAGGACTGGGTATTCATACAAAGGGACAGGTTTGCAAACTAACTAAATCCCTATATGGCTTGAAACCAGCAAGCAGACAATGGTTTGAAAAATTGTCCTCATATCTAAACTCTGTTAACTATAAACAATCTAAATCTGATCATTCATTATTTACTAAAAGAACTGGTGCCTATTTCACTGCTTTGCTTGTATATGTGGATGACATTGTGTTGGCAGGAAATTCCTTAGAAGAAATCAATAACATCAAAGAACTTCTACACAATAAGTTTCGTATAAAGAATCTTGGAGAGCTCAAGTACTTCCTTGGACTTGAAGTTGCTAGATCCAAAAGAGGTATTCACTTGTGTCAAAGAAAGTATGCATTAGACATACTTGAGGAAACAGGAATGGAGGGATGCAAACCTTCTACTACACCTTTTCTTAGAGACACTAGCCCATTGTACAAATTGGATAGTCAACTTGATGACCCTGGACCCTACAGAAGACTTATAGGGAAGTTGCTTTACCTTACAAATACTAGACCTGACCTATGTTATACAATCAATTTACTGAGTCAGTTTATGCAATCTCCTACAAAACATCATTATCCACACCAAGTGAAGGATTATTTTTCGCAAATGATTCTCCTATGCATCTAAAAGGTTTTAGTGACTCTGACTGGGCCACTTGTCCCAACACCAGAAAATCAACCACAGGATTTTGTATATTTCTCGGGACATCCCTCATTTCCTAGAAGTCTAAGAAATAGAAGACTGTTTCCAGATCATCTACAGAGGCTGAATATAGAGCCCTTGCTGCCACTGTATGTGAAATACAGTGGCTCCACTATTTGCTTGCAGATCTTCACATTGAAGAATCTAGAGTTCCTGCCCTATCCTACGACAATAAATTTGCTCGTCACATTGCCCATAACCAGAGCTTCCACGAACGGACCAAGCATATTGAGCTTGACTGTCACGTTGTTCGTGAAAAACACCAGGAATGTCTTCTACATCTTCTCCCTGTTCGATCCGATGACCAACTAGCTGATATCTTCACCAAATTCCCGCATCGCATTAGCTTCAAACTGAGTTTACCCAAGCTTGGACTGGTAAATATACATCGTCCAGCTTGAGAGGAGGGTATTGAGAATCCTTCGACTGTTTAGGACAGTTCATCACTGTTGTGTTGAACAGTGGTTTATTAGTTAGGTTGTTAGGTTTTCCTTTTTCTGTTTTTCCCCTGGAACTTTATTTATATAGAGTTCCTTTTCCCTTTTCCCGATCAACACAAAAACATTATCACAATGTATTTTGAATGTACAACAGAATAAGAAAAGAAGTTAT
>NW_014544137.1:145447-152235 GCF_000741045.1 Vigna radiata var. radiata | reverse complement strand
ATCAGTTTAATAAAATGATCAAAATCATTAGGTCTGACAATGGACCAGAGTTTAACTGTGTCAATTTCTATAATATGCATGGAATCATTCATCAAAGGAGTTGTGTAGAGACTCCAGAACACAATTCTGTAGTTGAAAGAAAACACCAGCATATACTTAATGTCACACGTAGTCTTATTTTTCACTCTAATATACCTAAAGTGTACTGGTCTTATTTTATGGACTAGATTGATTCAGGCATACAATTTTAAATACGAATTTGATATCATTTTGGTATTTTATGGGTGAGAGTTTCATGAGGACTCATTGGAAGAAAGAGAAAATGAAAACTCAGTGGAGAAGACTCGTTGAAGGAAGATTCAAACCGAGAATAATTTATCTACTTCCATCGTCGTTTTCTTAGTAATTGGAAGAAGACACATTAGAAAGCATAATGGACTAGTTTGACCTTTTGCACACAACATGAGGATCTCGTGAAGAGTGAGAAAACTTTTGAGCAATCATGTCTAAATTGCTATGATCGCAGAAGGCAAGTTCTTTCACGAAATTACGAGGAAGTTATTGTACATGGTATAGTGCTTGCAGTAGTCATCACGACCTTTGGGTTGACCCCAAGTCATCCTTCATTATTACCGTGGTCGCAACCAACTTTGACTCAGCCATAAACTAGTATACTTTATTTGGTCTCTTCTTATTTAAACGCCCAAATCTTTTGTTATAAAATATGAAGATGAAAATGAAGAACCTTAGTGTGACTTTATTGATTTTTGTTTTGGTGGAAGTGATATGGTGTGAAGGATGTTGGAAGAAAGAGAGAGAATCTCTTTGGCATCTAAATGCCGATTTTTTTTTCTGACATAGCACAGATTCTTTTTACATTTACCAAGATAGCATACTGTGCATTTTATTTACATGAATAGCATACTTTTTTGTTTGGTTAGAATTCGGTTTCTGGGAAACCGAATTCTGAATTATACATAATTTTTTTTTTCATAATGTTAGGTTAGAATTCGGTTTGTGGGAAACCGAATTCTAAGTTATTTTTTTTTAATAATTCTATGTTAGAATTTTATATTTGAATATTATTTTTAAGACTTTTATTTTTTAAGCATTTATATAAAAGTACCTAAATGACATTCCTCCTCAATAATTCAATGGTCTAATGTGTTCATTGGTGCACTAAACATCACCCATGACCATTAAACTCACTCACTCATCTAAAATAAGAAACATGAAAGGATAGGTTATTTAGGAAGCTTAGAAAAACGTTTTTTTTTTGGAAATTAACTGCATCGAGTACAGCGGTCTAAAAATTATGAGTTAATAGTCATTTGAAAGTTCCTTGTGTCTAGATTCCAACAAAACAAGAATCCACTCATTTGGAGTTCGGTGGAGAAAGTTAAGAACAAAACAAGCAGCAAAGGTCAGAAAAAAAAAATTTGGGAGCGTTGTTCATCCAGGTAGGGATCATAGTTCAAGTTTTGGTACAAATGACAATTTTTCTTCTTGTAATCGATTACAAGACCCCTGTAATCGATTACCAGGGCAGAAAAGGACCAGCAATGCTTATGGAGCTCATCTAACTTACATGAAAGCACCTAAAATATCTTTTTACTCAACCATTCAATGGCTTAATGTGTTCATTGGTGCACTGAACACCACCCATGACCATTAAACTCACTCACTCATCTAAAATAAGAAACATGAAACCATAGGTTGAAAGTAAACTCATTTAGAAAGATTAGAAAAACGTTTTTTTTTTGGAAATTAATTGCAGCGAGTACGGTAGTCTAAAAATTATGAGTTAGTAGTCATTTGAAAGCTCTTTGTGTCTAGATTCCAACAAAACAAGAATCAACTCATTTGGAGTTCGGTGGAGAAAGTTAAGAACAAAACAAGCAGCAAAGGTCAGAAAAAAAAAGTTTGGGAGCGTTGTTCATCCAGGTAGGGAGCATAGTTCAAGTTTTGGTACAAATGACAATTTTTGGTATAGACAATGACATTTTAATTGATGTAATACCAAATATAAAAGAGAAAGCACACTTCACTATGAAGAAAAGATCCTACACATATACAGGGAGTGTCCTTGCTTATATGTCTGGAATTGATTTATCCAAAAATAAACTAAACAGAAGTATTCCATCTGAGCTTAGAAACTTGACAAGACTTCGAGCATTGAACTTGTCTCCCAATGATTTGATTGGACAAATTCCAATTTCATTCTCTAATTTAGTACAAGTAGAGAGTCTGGATCTTTCTTTCAACATGTTGAGTGGTCAAATTCCTCCTCAACTAAATCAGTTGAACTCTCTCGCTGTATTTAGTGTTGCATATAACAACTTATCAGGCGATACACCCGAGCAAAAAGGCCAAATTTATTACCTGTACAGTATGATATCAAGGTCGAGCGGTTACGATATATCTTACTAAAGATATAAAATAATCAAGAATATCTTATTAAAGATATTGATAAACAAAAGATTAAATATTAAGAATATCTATTTTCAAAGAATGCTAGCTAACCAGACATAGCATGGATATGTATCGCTTTCTTCGGTTTGGTCGATTTGCCCTTACAGATTACTAGAAGCGGTTACATCTCAACCGAACAGTCTCAATTATATTATCTTACAGAAGCGCTTACATCTCAACCGATCAATCTCAATTATATTATCTTACAGAAGCGATTACATCTCAACCGATGAATCTCAATTATATTATCTTACAGAAGCGGTTACATCTTAACCGATCCGTCTCAATTATATTATCTTACAGATTAAGAAAGCAGTTACATTCTGGCCATGAAACATCCTAGTATGGATTCTTCAAACATTCAACCAAAGACCGAACAGTCTCGCCTATATTTTTTATATTATATATATTGCAGGTCACAAGACTATAAATCAGACACAGTCCCCCATGGACTATAAATCAAATACAGTCCCCTAGAAAGAATATGAAGTTAAAGACTGAGAGGTAAATCCCTTTTGATTCATGTTGAAGGTCAAAGAGGTAAATCCCTCTCGGCTGAGAGGTAAATCCCTCCCGTTGAAGAAAAAACCGAGAGGTAAATCCCTCTCGTCAACTAGAAAGTTGAAAACAAAGACCGAGCGGTAAAATCCTCTCGGCCGAGAGGTAAATCCCTCTCGTTGAAGAAAAAACTGAGAGGTAAATCCCTCTCGTCAACTAGAAAGTTGAAAACAAAGACCGAGCGGTAAATCCCTCTCGGCCGAGAGGTAAATCCCTCTCGTCAAAAGTTAATGAAGAAGACCGAGCGGTAAATCCCCCTCGGCCGAGAGGTAAATCCCTCTCGTTGATGAATAAGACCGAGAAGTAAATCCCTCTCGATTCATGTTGAAGGCCGAAAGGTAAATCCCTCTCGGTTCATGTTGAAGGCCGAAGAGGTAAATCCCTCTCTGAAGCACACGCAAAGTAAGCTCCTCAATACAACAAGAAGAACCTCCCTGAACTCATAAGTCCTACAGTTAACCATGGCTAAAAGCCTAACGCTTAACTCGGACTTGGGGGGCATAATGTACAGTATGATATCAAGGCCGAGCAGTTACAATATATCTTACTAAAGATATAAAATAATCAAGAATATCTTATTAAAGATATTGATAAACAAAAGATTAAATAATTAAGAATATCTATTTTCAGGTAAGTCTGTTTATATTATATTATGTTTACATTTTATTTTGTAGGACTTATATCTGTTTAAGGTCCATGAGACAAATTATAAATAGAGAGCCAGGGCCACAAGCCAGGTAACTTCCAATCATCTTCCAATTATACTTCATTCACATTCAACTCATATTCTCAAATACCCAAATAGTGAAAACCCTTCACTAAATATTCAATAAAGAGTCGAGGCTCTTCAATGCACGCCTGACTTGGGCGTCGAAGTACCTTTTGCAGGTACCTCCCCCTCTCTATCGGGAAGTCGGACAAGAGGTCAAAGCTTGAAGATCACCGAACGACCAAGATTGTAGGCGATCGAGCGACAAGGAAAAAAGAAGACAAACGAAGAACCTAGATCAAGCATCGGAAAGTGGCAAAGCCACGTCAGAAAAGGTTAGTCTCTCGGTCCCCAAAAATACCTACCGAAACATTACCTTTGATGAAAGTAGCTATGAAGGAAATTCTCTTCTTTCTGGACCTCCATTGTTAAAAAGTTGTCATCCTGATGCACCGTCACCAACCATTTCTCAAATGATGAAGACAATGACAACCCCATTGACATACTTGTTTTTTGTGTAAGTTTTGTTGTGGCATACACATCGGTATTGGTGGTAATTGTTGCCACTCTCTACATTAATCCTTATTGGAGGCGGGCATGGTTTTTCTATATTGAAATGATCATCTTAAGTTGTTATTACTTTATGGAAGATAATTGGAGGAAGTTTTCAAATCCTAGAAATATGTAACACAGGTTATCTTGTATGACTTAGATTGTGCTGTTGTTTACTAAGATTGGTTAATCCCAAGTTTCTTATATATATGGAATCCATGTTTGTTTAATGAGTAAATATTCAAAGATGTCCTTAATAATATATCTTAGTTTACTTTGTCCTTAGTTTTATTTTCCTATCCACCAAACTGCAATTCCTTTTTAACTTATAAAATCATCATTTTCTTTCTAACGTCGACTTTAGTAATTATTATTGTAAGTTGCATGTTGTTGAACATGAGTGGAATAAGACCGTGGGGATTCCAGAGAGGGAAGAAAAGTGGACCAAATTTATATATTGACATCAAAATTTTATGAAAACATTGGGTAAAGAAAAAAAAATGGAAATGGGTAATGATGTTAGTGAGTAGAAAGAACCAAACTTTAAATACTAGAGCAATTCAAACAAAAACAGGGTTTTCAAAATGTAGCTGGTGATAGTCGCAAAAGATGAATCCATAGATAAACTAGATATCAGACACCGGATTTAACGTCAATATCTGGAAATATTTGATAATTAATTTTAGAAAGTAATATATATTCCAATTTATAGAATAATTATATATTTTTTAATTATAAAATAGACTATTTTAAGTATAAATATTTATTGATACCTAAATTAGTCATTAATTATTTTTTATTATTAAAATTAATTATTATATAATTATTTTCTTATATGAGTATAGATATTTATAACAATATTAGAAGTGAAAAAACAACTATAAAATTGAAAAAGAAATTGACAAAAAAAAAGATAACGTCAAGTAAAATATGCACTAGATTAAGTGTCCTAATTATTTCAAATCCTGGAATATTTGAATATTTGTTTTTATTGTCTATTATTAGTATCTTTAACCAAGAGAAAAAGTGAAAGAACATGTAACTTATATTTGAAGAAGATAAAAAGAAAACAATCAATTTCCCATATTTACTTATTGTCTAAGGAAATGTATTTAGCATTTTTTAAAGAAAAATTGAGTGTTTTCTCCTACTTCTCTCATCTCGTCCTCTAACATCAACCTCATTCACTAAAAACCTGATGTGATTGACTTGCTACAATATTCTGTAAGAAGTGCTGGTGGCTTTCTTAGTTACCTGTTTTGCTGCAGAATCATCTGAAGCCGTAAAATAGTTGCGTTCGCTGAAAATGGTAGGGTCGGCACTGCCACCAATGGCATACATCAGTCACTCGTCATACCGGTTGTTCACCACATCGACAAAACCAAATCTCACCCTGCATGCATTTCATCATCCAAATAACTAAATATATGAATGCATAAAGCAAATCAGCCTCTGGATACAAATTATAGAAGTTTCTTAGGTGAAAAAACTCTATATTCAACACAAAAAGCTGTTAGAAATTCTTCTATTAACTCTTTCTATGTTATTGGTAAAGTAATTATTAGTTATTCATGATGAAAAAGAAAAGATGTTTTACATATTTCTTACTTTGTCGTGGTGGATGAAGTAATTGTTAGAGATGGTGACTGCAGTTGAGGCATGAATAACATCAATGAGACCATCCGTGCAACGAGCCAAAAAGCAATGGTCAATCCACATATTGGAGGAGGCAAATATGCTGATGGCATCTCCATCAGAGCCTTCACCCAACATGCTCAGCTCCTAATACCATGCCACTATCACCAGACTTACAATCATGAATGCTAATTCCATGTATGATTACGTCACTATAAAAAAAAGTGTCATTTAGTGGAGGTTTTTTTTTTCGATTTGCGAGGCTTTTTACCCTCCGCAAAATAATTTCCGGAGGTTTTTCAAACCCTCGCAGTTTGAGTCGCCACAATCTATTTGCGGGGGTTTTCTGCGCCCCTGGTATCACATTCAATTTGCGGAGGTTTTTCTGCGGAGGGTAAAAACTTCCTTTATTACTCGCTATTATTTTGTGAGAGTTTTTAACCTCCTTTATTTTCAATTATTTGATTAAAAAAAATACCTGTATTTTTTATACTATGTTTTTGGGATTAATATATGCTATTCAATTTACCAATTTGCTGAAATAATAAAAAAATTGATAAAATATATAAAATAGTAAAATACACAAATAATTCAAAATTAATTTTATTGATGATTTAAAGTAACATACATTCATTAACAATTACAATGTAAATATATAAAAAAAGATACATAATGTTGATGACCTAAATAAAATCCCTTGCAGAGATAAAAGACCAATAGCTCTACATTTGCTTCCTACCCTACAAAGTAAGACAACTTCACTTCATCAACTGCTTTCCTTATCAATATATGCCTAACAAGTCATTATTCATATATGAAGTTTTGTGAGATTGTAGACATGATATACAATATGAACAATGGA
>NW_014544137.1:142106-144107 GCF_000741045.1 Vigna radiata var. radiata | reverse complement strand
AAGATAAATATATAGAAAGGAATTTACCTGTCTTTGATGCTGGTACTAGGTTGCATCATCTCTTGCTTGACAATAGAACTAACACCCACTCATTGGAAACAAACTAGTACATAAAAGAAATTCCAAGAATCCAAGTTTCCACCACTGAATCATGCTTTGCTTCTTAATAATCAATTTAACAGATATAATAATCTATATATTGTTTAACATAAGAGTACATTTAAACATATCCTTCCTAGTTATAGTTTATAAAACACTTAATAAAATACAAATAGTTATTCCACCAATTTATAATACATCAACCATCAATTCTATAAAAGGTAACCTTAACTGAAAAGGTACTGCAGCTTATCAAACAATTTCTGAACGAAACAACCAATAGCCCATTCTTAATTCAATATCAATATTTTAATATTAAAAGTGATCCTTGCATCTGTTTTCTATTATCCAGACCTTTTAACATTACAATTCCATTCAATAATATTATATATATTACTCCTAAAAGTATTCACAAATTTATAACACTAAAAAGAGCTCAATAAACATATCTATATTCCTGTAGCAAATAAAATTGGCAGTGCTCAGAAGCACCGCAATCCATATAATGGACAATAATTAGTTTC
Source organism: Vigna radiata var. radiata (assembly GCF_000741045.1). Lineage (NCBI taxonomy): Eukaryota > Viridiplantae > Streptophyta > Magnoliopsida > Fabales > Fabaceae > Vigna > Vigna radiata. The sequence continues at coordinate 143,484 of NW_014544137.1, read as the reverse complement.
ACTAATCATGCTTCTTACTGCTAACACTAACTTCTAAAGTAGCAGAGAAGGTATGACCATCATGTATATCATATTATATCATGCTTCTCCCCAAGTCTCTCCTGCAACAATATTATATATATATATATATATATATATATATATATATATATATATATATATATATCAGATAGCAGACTCAGTCAGCATAAATTTTGTATGGTGTTCCAAGAGTGGAATTGAAAATTAGAAAGTCGTGTTAGTCGNCAATAGGTATAACTTGGTATCGGCAACAGTGCTTGCCAATTAGAATAATAGACAAAAAAACATGTATCAAAGCATTTTAAGATTTAAAAATCACCTTGAGGGAAGCATTCTCAGGAAGTAGTTGCTCGTACTCACTCCTGATCCTGCTTACTTCTGCTTNGAGAGTGGCATTTTCTTCTTTCAAAACGTGAGCACGCTGAGCTAGTTCATCGCATTCAGCCTGAGAACAATACACACAAAAAGGTTTGAAATTTGACAATTATGACCTACAACCTGAAAAATGAAAAAAGTTATACTCTCTGTCACCTGCTTCCGTAACCTGGATCTACATGCGGATTCTCTATTAGACTGCTTCTGCCTTTGTCTTTTAAGCTCTCTTTCGTCCTTAAAAATTAACCAAAAAGATGAAGATTAAAACAAAAGTTTAGAGAAGTAATACCTAATAATGTAACAACCTGTAGCCAAATTTGTGACTGAACACCATCTCTTGACCCAGCAGTAATCATCCCCCCCAGCAACTACAGTAGAAGAAACCTTTCCATGCAGTGCAGGAATGGCGGATGAAGTTGGCATGCCCCAGTAATCCACCACTATATATTTAATCCAACCACAAAAATGTACATAACCACCATAAATTTCCACTCCATATACTCATTAATAACCAAGACCCACCTAAAACATCCTCATATATCATCCTTCTCGTGTTTAGAATGCCACAATACCATTAATATCAACAAACCCATTATTTCATACCAACCGAAATAATGCTAGCTCAAACATAGGATCAATTTTCCTCTTTGTATCCAAAGCATACATTACTTCTAATTTTCCAGCTTATTATNATCTCAATTATAAAACCCAACTAAAATAACCAAAACACAGAGTACTCCTATTTTTCCAAAATCACATTTTTAACAATTTAACAACTTAATAATAAAACCAATCCTACTCGCAATACAAAAATGAATAGCAAGAACATTGCAATAGACACATTCAGTTTAGAGGTTCATCATTTTTTTTCCTATAACTACTCTAACCTACTGCAGAAACACAACCCAACCACTTTCAGACATTTAAACCCATTTCTACTTATCACCTTTCTCTTTTATTTGAACTAAAACAGAGCACGGTT
>NW_014544137.1:126548-141736 GCF_000741045.1 Vigna radiata var. radiata | reverse complement strand
GGGTAAAATTCCTGATAAAAGCTTGCAATAAATTAAAACATATAGAAAGATGTCAAACGTAAAAAAGCAGTAGACACTTAAAGATAGTAGAGCTACAAATTACCTTTTCTGACTCTTTTCTTGTGCCAGTAGACACTTAAAGATAATAGAGCTACAAACCCTAACACACTAAAGGAAAACAAGTATATTGCAATGTATACCGAAGAAGAGGAACCAGAAACGTGTATCTTCTTGTACATTGCTTCACGAGGATTTGGCAGTGGAGGAGCACGCAGTAGTGAACCGACGATGCTGACAACGGTGGGATTGCCGGAAATGGTAGCTTAGGGTTTAGGTGTTGCGTTGAGTGCGAGATAGAAAGGGGCAAAGGAGAAAGTTATTCCGAGGAGGCGCACAGTGGTTATTGACGTTGCCATTAGATGAGCCTCGCCAGAATCCTCACCGGCGTTTGAGGGCAGTGAAGGGTGAAGAAGAAACTGAGGCAGTGAAGGATGAAGAGCAAACTGAGACAGTGAAAGGTCAAGGACGAAGCTGAGGCATGAAGGGTTTCAGTCTTTTGGATTTTTTGTGATATAATTCTAGAAAAGAAGAACCTAAAATTTGGAGAAAGAAAAAGTAAAATTTTGGGAAGGAATGCTTAAAATAAATGAGGGAAACGGGAAAAAAAGCATTTTAAATTTTAAGGTAACCAACCTCTTCAAAAAGAAATCAAAACCTCCGCTATTGTTAGCTTCTAGATAACTTATTAGAATTATTCTAGATAAAGTCTATTTGAGGGGTTTTTAATAACCTCTCCAAAATAATCCCCGCTAAATACAACTTTTTTTTAGTGCGTGGCTAACACCTTGTATCGTATAAAAGTATTAAAGTGTAATGCAAATTCTAAAAAAATGTAAAAACTTATAAGATAGAGAAATTGAAATGTAATTTAAATTCTAGAATGTTGTAGAAAATCTTAAAATAAGAAGAAAATTCTGCATATGTATAAAGCTTAGAACTTTCTACATAAGTTCTAGCTAGAATTTTCTAGAATTTTCTAGAATAGTCATGAAAGAGAAATGAGGTCTATAAATACCCATGTGTACTATCATTTGAGGCAAGAAGCCAACATCTACAACAACTAAGACAATTACAACACTTCTTTCAACTACAACTTCTATATTCTACTATCTCTACATTTTCTCTACAATTTTTGTACCTCATCAACTACTCCTTTCACAACTTTAAAATACTAACACATCGTAATGCAAACCCCGTTTGCAATCTCCACTTTGGCTCCTCTCCCATCAATGCTTTTGAAGCTATTCACCATGAGCTCATTCTTTAGCGAGATGACAATGTCCTTGGTGAAAGTTATCGAAAGGGGTTCTATATAAAAAAATTATATTGGCTTCTTGCTTTTGGTGTTCTTTGTACTTTTCCTAGATGTCAATGCCTTGATCTGGTGGAAGTTCTTCCAAAACACATAATTAACCTACAAAAAAAGGGGATTAGTGATGATATTTAATAAGTGTAGCCTAAAATGCAATTATTTATAAAAGCAAGATAAAATAGAGGATTAAGAAAGTTTTCACACTAGAAAAGAGTTGATTTTGCCAAGAAAATGAGACTCAAATAATGGTAAGAATTAGCATTATTAGGATACTAAGAGTGATGAAGAATATTGTACCACTAGGAGTGGATGAAACTCGGTTCTAATCAAAATAACGGGGGTTATTAGGATTGACTAGGTAATACCAGGAATGGTGTTAATACAATCTTGATGGAGATTATAGTGCAACCGTCTAAAAGATCTGAATTGGACGTAGCTTAATAGAATGAACCAATATAAAATACCTATTTATTATTTTAGCCTTGCAAAACATTTTACTTTTAAACCCTGCAGTTGCTTGTTATGTAAATGATTGAATTCTTGGACTTGCTTTTATCATCACTAAAATATCTTGATCTTTAGTTCTTCTCTTTAACAATCCCCTTCCTTTTTATTATAATCAAAATATGATTTAAAACTTGTTGTAGTAGCCTAAGTATAGAAAACTTAGATAAAAAAATAACATTAAATAGACGTTGAAAAAATTTTGCATTGCTTTAAACTTAACTTTTTCTCCCTTTTTTTATCATTATAAAAAATTTTATAATCTTTATACTTCCTTTAAATTAGTTAATTTAATTAGAATTAAGCTCCCCTCAAATGTCTTAGATAAAATAGAAAAATAGATATTTTATTTAAAATTCATTACTAAAATCATAATCATACATATCAACCAAATTTTTTATTAGACACTGTAGTACCTAAGTTTCTAATTAAGGTGCACACTTTTGTGTCTAATGGCTTGAAGAATCCTTCTATTAATATTTGCAATATTTTCTTCTACAGAGGATGAAGACTTGTAGTAGCATTTGACGATCCAGCAATAACAGTAATGTCAGGCATTTCTTAGTAATCTTCGTGTTCTTTTGTTGGCACATCTCTTTTGTGAATGAAGGCATCACCATAAGTTAGGTTACAAGAGAGTCAAAGGTGGTTTTAGAGATATTATGCTTGGTTTTACATTGTTTTGACAGGATTTAATGAGAATTTGAAGGATGGAAAGTGAAGTAAGAAGGAGTTGAACTCAAGAAAGGATGAAGAAAGGTGCAAAAAAGTTTTTTATGATGGCAACACAATTTCTATATCAATCTAGTTTTTTATGATGACAACACGTTGCTTAATAACAAGTACATGTTGTTGCTGCATTACATGTTCTTATGCTGATTAAACTGTAATATATGTTGAACATGTGTATGTATATGTACTATGTTACATGTTCTTGTGTTGATTGATTGATATATTTCTGGAACATGTGTATATGCTTTAATGTGTTGTGTGCTATACATCATTTCATATGTTTTACTGCACATATTTTAAAGCAAGAAATCACAAGCCCTTTTACGAACTTATTCTTGTGCTATAAAGTTCTAGTAGAGTCGACTACATTGCTAATGGATTCGACTATGCTAAAACCTTTGTACAGATTTTGAGAATCAGTGCTATGTGCTATTTTGAGAAGAAGAGAATTTCAAAGTGTTTGGCATTGTGATAGTTGACATTGTGTTTTACATATTCGATTGTATTTGTTGTTTGATTTGGAATTATGTTATGCTCTTACACTTTAACGACTATATTTTTAAAAGTTAGTTGAGCATTGATGACTTGGTCAATTGTATTGAATGTGTTCTATTATTTGTTGACCAAAGGCTACTAAGTTGACTAAACTGTTATAACTGTATAATACAATCAACTGAATTAGTAGCACATTCGACTGAGAATCTGACTGTTCAACAGAAATCTATAAATAGACTGAACACTAGTTTATTCTAAGACTTTTGGTCATCTGACAATTTCATTTCTGTTTCAGATTTCTATTTACTCCAAGAATTCTCCAAGAAGACGGTGGTGATCTTTCTTGAAAGAGATTCAAAGAGGAGATTCAACAAATAATTGAGTCTGCTGGAAGGTGCTTCTATGATTGATCGTATAGGCTTAACATCATGTGAAGACTGCTGGAATTTTCTGAGAGGCTTGACATCCTATGAAGACTGCTGGAATTGGACCTGTTGTGATATAGGGGGATAGTTCACTTTGAGGATTGCTCAAAGTGGTGTTGCAGATTGCAGAAGAGGGGATTCTTGCTGCAAGTCTGATCGTGTTGTGCAGCTATATTTTAGTTTTAAGTTAGAGAGGAGATTTATATTTTTGACGTAGAGGTCTTCTATAAATTCCTTGTTGTAAAAACGGTAACCATTATAGTGCATTTGCTTCCTGGGATGGAAGGCCACTGAATGTAAGCATTGTTGGCCGAACCAGTATAAAAATTTGTGTTTACATTTCTTTATCCCTTATCTTTTACATTCTAGTCGACTTTATTCTTTACGCAGTCAACTACGTAATTTCCGCTGCATACATATTCTGATTGCTTGCAATTCAAGAAATTTAAAAAGCTTTATACTTTGATTTCAAGATTGCGATAAAAAAAATGCTTTTGAAACAACACCATTCACCTCCCCTCTTGGTAAAATAAAGAAGCCAACCTGTTTTCCAACACTTATATATTGTGTTAGCTAGAAATGTTTTTCCCTCCATCACTTATAATTTAATAAAATTATCGATAAATTTGATTAGGATAAATGACCAATTGCATTTAGGAGTTTTTAAAGTGTTGTCACTTTAATTTTTGGAAATATCATAATTATTGAGTACTCTCCCAGTATGAAAAAAGATAGTTAATTTGATTTTATCATGCCATTGCAATGATGGCAGAAGATAAGTTGTTGGACGAAATTACGAGGAAAGTATTAGATGGTAGTGCTTGCAGTAGTCATCACGACCTTTGGGTTGACCTCAAGTCATCCTTCACTGTTACCGTGGTCGCCACTCACTTTAACTCAGCCATAAATTAGTTTACTTTAATTGTTTCATTGTTATTTAAACGGCCAAATCCTTTGTTGCAAAATATGAAGATGAAAATGAAGAACGTTAGTGTGACTTTATTGGTTTTTGTTTTGGTGGAAATGATATGGTGTGAAGGGTGTTGGAAGGAAGAGGGAGAAGCTCTTTGGGGTCTAAATTCCCGTTTTGGCTTCCTTATGTCGTGGCAGTGGGAAGGTACAGATTGTTGTGAATGGGAAGGAGTGCAGTGTAACTCCTCCACAGGGAGAGTATCCAAACTTGATCTGTCGAGTGTAGGGTTCATTTCATCAGATTGGCAAGTAAGTTACGCTGATCTTGTTGTCTTCAAAGATTTGAAGAGTCTCAGCTTGAGCGGTATTAGTGGGATATTAAATTGTACAGACCGTGAAGGTTATTCTCCTGCACATTCTAATTCTTTACAATTGTTTACTCACTGAAAGTGGAACATGAATAATTATTTCCATTTTATTTTAATATTTTGCAGGATTCGAAAATCTGGAAATCCTTGACTTGAGTTTCAGTGGGATGCATAATGTCACCGACATTCTAGTTTGTATGAATGGCCTTCCATCTCTCAAGTCTTTATATCTATCATACAGCTCATTCCCAGCAACACTCAACGGTGAGGATATATATTATGACGATGTTGATGATGATGATAATGTGATGAGCATCTTTTTTAATTTTTACTTCAAAATTGGATGGCTTCTTCTACGACTTTGACTAACTGTTTCTCGAGGATTTTTCGATACCCTCAACACTAACACATGTGAATACCTTTAGATTTTGAAACTCTGTCATCGAAGTTGGTTAAATTAGAGGTCCTTGACCTAAGTCACAAGTCTTTAACTAAAGACGTCTTGCCATCTCTCGGGGGATTCACGTCTCTGAAGGAACTATATTTGTCTGACAATGAATTGGACTCAGATAATCATATCCAAGGTGGAATGATTTTTCCATTTCATTTCTAAAGCTAGCTTCAGGATAATGTATATATATACGTATGTAATGTAACACGCTTTACCTTGCAGGTTTATGCTCTATGTTGAAGAATCTTGAGGTCTTTGACTTGTCTTACAACAACTTCAATAACACTGATATCGCTTCTGCCCTGAGTGAACTTTCATCTCTCAAGTCTTTAAATTTAGGAAATAGTCAATTGACTCCAAGATCAATTCTTAGTATGTCACACTTCCTATTTCAAATTTTCATCGTCGCTTTCGGTTGAAATATAATATATATATATATATATATATATATATATATATATATATATTTTGTGTGTTTATGTGTTTTTGATTAGTATATATGTTGCTAGATATATCGAAGTTAAGGTCTCTGGAGATTCTTGGCATAGAGGGGAACCAGTTGAATGAGAGAATCTTGGGGCGTTTAGGTTAGTTGTCCTTATTCTTTAATTTACCAAAGTAGATTCGACTCAATGCAAATATGCATGCTCCTTATTTAGTATGTAAACTCATAACTGTTGTCAATTTTGTTTCTACCAGAGAAGGATGGATTTACGTGGCCACCCAATTTACAAGTCCTAAAGCTGAGTTCAAACAGTTTCTCCAATGAATTTCTTTCATCTCTAACTTGGCTTCAACGTCTCAAATTCCTTGATTTAAGCCGCAACCAATTAAACGGATCGCTCGATATAAGTGGTTAATATAGTTAATTTGATGTATTCGATTGGTTAATCACGTTGACAGTGACTTCTCGTATTAACTTTTTAGGGTGGTTTGATTTAGACTGTGAAACAGAGAATTCTTTTTATGTAATACCTCTATTATATGAGCGAAGAAAGAGTAGTACTATTATTCTATGAATGATTATAACATTCCATTCTGTATTTGTCTCTTACAGGATTATTGGCTTTAACCAGTTTGGAGATTCTTGATCTAAGTTATAACCAAATTAACAGTTTTGTTGTCCATCAAGGTATTCAAAGCAATTGATATAAAAAAGTCTTTCTAGGTTGTCTGCAGAATACACTTTTAATCCAGTAGTAAACCCTGTTATCTATTTCCTTACTCTGTATAGTGCTGTATGAATTAACTGTCATGTTTTGCCAAATTAAATATTATTTCCCTGTTTCAGTTTCAGGCTCAAAAAGTCTAAGCAAATTGGATGTGCTTACTTTAGATGGAAATATGATAAATGGAAGCAACCTAAGGGAATCACTACAACCGTTCTCATTTATTAGGGTGGTTTCTATGAATGATAATAAGATTATTGGAACAATCACTGCAGGAGGTAGAAATACTTTTTATTTTACTCTAAACTAAATTAGTTTGGTTGTTATATTAATGTTCCTTTAAATTCTGTTTCTGTTGTGAAGATTTTCGCGATTTAAGTAACCTTGAACACTTGGCACTGGACAAAAGTTGTGGCATTGAAAATGAATTTTTCAGAAGTATTGGGGAATTGACTTCTTTGAAAATTTTGTCTGCTTCTGAATGTCAAATAAATGGCACCTTTCCTCCTGCTGGTAATTAAATTTATCATTATAGTTTTTAGCTTTGCTTTTTATAGTCAATCATCACATACTCATTCTACATCTATTTTCATTTGAAAATTTATATCCTTTCCAACATGTCCTCCATATGATGATTTTTTTTTTTTTTTCAAAACTTCATATTTCAGGTTGGTTTAAGTTGAAGAATCTAGAGGAGTTAGACTTAAGCCAAAATCTATTTGTTGGAACACTTCCCTCATCTTTTTTAAACATGACATCTCTTTCGAAATTGGAACTTTCTGAAAATCAATTCAGTGGGCAATTTGATTCTAATATCGGTAGTCTTACATCACTTGAATATTTTGGTTATACAAAAAACCAATTTGAAGTTCCTATTTCTTTTACACCATTCGCCAATCATTCAAACCTTAAATTCATATATGGTGAAGGCAACAAAGTCATTTTGGACATTCCACATAGCTTGCAAACTTGGATTCCTAAATTTCAATTACAAGTGCTTAGTTTGTCTTCCACAACAGATAATGATTCTCTTCCACTCCCTAGGTTTCTTCTACATCAAAATCATTTGACTAGCATAGATTTCACGAGTTGTAGGTTGGAAGGAGTGTTTCCTCACTGGTTAATTGAAAATAACACGAAATTGAATGAGATTTTTTTATTAGAAATTGTTCCTTCACAGACATTCTAAAGCTACCATTGCATCCTCGTACTAGCATGAAGAGAATTGATGTGTCTGATAATAACATAACTGGTCAAATCTCCAATATCAATATTAGTTCAATTTTACCAAATTTGCAATTTCTAGACTTGTCTATAAACCACATCCAAGGTTCAATTCCTGTTGGGTTTGGGAAAATGAGCTTCCTTGATACTTTGGATCTTTCAGATAATTATTTATCAGGAGAGATTCCAAAGAACATATCCGAAGATGGGTCGATGCTCAAATACTTGAAACTTTCACACAATAAGCTAGATGGACGACCTATATTTCCCACTTCGAAATACTTGGAGCAGTTGTATTTAGATGACAATAACCTTTATGGTAGCATACCAAATAGCCTTTTTAACTCATCTCTCATCCTCTTGGATCTAAGCTATAATAATTTAGCGGGGAAACTACCGAGTGTTGTAGGAAATTTTTCAATCTTGATGACACTTTCGTTGTCCAACAATCATCTTAAAGGGTTTATTCCGACAAGTCTAGTGGAACTTGATCATCTATTATATATAGATATCTCACACAATAATTTGATGGGTTTTGTGCCATCTTTATTCAATGCTTCATTGTTTTACATCCATATGAGCAACAACAGGTTAAGTGGTTTATCCAAAAGAATGTTCAGCAAAAATTCCGTCTTAATAATGATTGACCTTAGCTATAATGAAATAGCCAGTAACATTCAAGATATGATACATGACCTTGCTGATACAGTCTTGAACATACTCGTTTTGAAAGATAACCGCTTTACAGGACATTTACCAAATCAATTATGCCAATTGGTAGATTTGAGTTTATTGGATCTTTCTTATAATAATATTTTTGGTCCAATACCCAATTGCTTGGGCAAAATGCCTTTTGAGAATCATAACCCTGACTCATTATGGGCTGCATTTGATGGCTTTCCTAATGTAAGAGGTTGTTTAGGATGTGTGATACCAAATATGAATGAGAAAGCAGACTTCACTACGAAGAAAATATCCTATACATATACAGGGGGAATTCTTGCTTATATGTCTGGAATTGATTTATCCAAAAATAAACTAAACGGAAGTATTCCATCTGAGCTTGGAAACTTGACAAGACTTCGAGCATTGAACTTGTCTCACAATCATTTGATTGGACAAATTCCAACTTCATTCTCTAATTTAGTACAAGTAGAGAGTTTGGATCTTTCTTTCAACTTGTTGAGTGGTCAAATTCCTCCTCAATTAAATCAGTTGAGCTCTCTTGCTGTATTTAGTGTTGCACATAACAACTTATCAGGTGATACACCCGAGCGGAAAGGCCAATTTATTACCTTTGATGAAAGCAGTTATGAAGGAAATTCTCTTCTTTGTGGACCTCCATTGCTAAAAAGTTGTCATCCTTATGCACAATCACCTACCATTTCTTCAAATGATGAGGACAATGACAGTCCGGTTGACATGCTTGTTTTTTGCGTAAGTTTTGTTGTGGCATACACATCGGTATTGCTGGTAATGGTTGTCATTCTGTACATTAATCCTTATTGGAGACAAGCATGGTTTTTCTATATGGAATTGATCATCTTAACTTGTTATTATTTTATGGAAGATAGTTGGAGGAGGTTTTTCAAAATCTAGAAATATGTAATATAATTGATCTTTGTATGCTTTGGTTTGTCTTGTAATCTAAGATTGATTCAATCATGAGTTTCTTATATGTATGGAATCCAAGTTTGTTTATTGAGTAAATAATAATGTTAGTAATATATCTTAGTTTAGTTTGTCCTTAGTTTTATTTTCCTATCCACCAAACTGCAAGGACTTTTTAACTTATAAAATCCTCATTTTGTTTTTAAAGTCTGATTTAGTAATTATTTTTATAAGTTGCGTGTTGTTGAACATGAATGTGGAATAAGACCTTGGGGGAAAAAATTCGATCACATTTATATATTGACATCAAAATTTTATGAAAATAGAGAGTAAACAAAAAGAAAAAACTTTGGAGTTAGGTAATCAAGTTAGTGAGTGAGAAGACGCAAATTTTGAATACTTAGAGCATTTCAAATAAAAGAAGGGTTCCTATAAGAAGATCTTTTGGTATTTAATGTTAGAGACCCATATAAATTTTAATTCACAAATCAATTATATTTTATCGAAAATTGGTTTTTGTGTAATGATTTTCCTCAATTACTGATTTTCTTTTAGTAAATATAAATATTTATGATTAGAAGTGAAAAAACAGCTATAAGATTGAAACAAAAATTTGAAAAAAAAATTAAAATAACATCAAGTCAAATATGTACTAGATTAAGTATGTGCTAATTATTTCAAATCCAAGAATATTTGAATAAATATGTTTTTCTTATATATTATTAGAATCTTTAACCATGAGATAAAGTGAAAAATGTAATTTTATATTTAAAAAGGTAAAGAAAAATAAATTTCACACATTTAGTTATTATCTAAATGGAAAAAATTAAATATAAAAGATTGAGAAACACCTCATTATAATATAAAAAGAAATAAAAACATTTATAGGACTTATATTTACAAGGATAAGAAAAAAAAAAACTAAATGTCTATATATATATATTGAATGTTCTGTTACTATCCCAAACTCTATAAATGCAATACTTTCACTCAATTTACTATCTTCAAAGTTAAAATTTTTGACCTAAGAAAAGACTACAAACATAATTAGCTTTCCTTATTTATAATTGTTTTAATTTCTAATATATTTAAACTTAAAAGAGATTATATGCTAAAAATGGTCAAGGATCCTGTAAATAACTTTCAAGCAATCAAAATACATTGCAACAACCTCATATTCAAACAAACAAGTTTCCTCCCATCAAACTACGCATGAAAGCAAAGAAGAAAAAGAACTTGAACCTTAAGAGAAAAAAGAAAAAGCTTACCCTAAACAAAGTTCTCATAAGTTGATCTAGGTTTGTTCTAAGTAGATCCCGACTCCAGAAACACAAAGGAGAAAAGAAAGACTCTTATTAAAATTCTAAAGAGAAGAAAAACACAAAATAACTTATAGAAATAGTGAAACAAGTTAAATGAAGGAAGAAACTATTTTGTCTTTCTATTTATAGTTTCAAAAACTAAACTCAAGCAAATTTATCATTCTTCACTTTTTAATATGTAAAAACTTATATATATATAATAACTATTTTATAAATGTTGTGAAATTGTGTTACGGAAAACAAATTATTTTTATTGATAAGATTATCATTTATAAATGATAGTAAGAAATTATTAGAGAAGGACTTATTTTTATTAGGCCCATTTTATACCTATCATTTGTATGCTAAATCACTGTCTATTAAGAGAAAGGCTTCCCCTTAGTGAGATCCTTATTGATGTTTATTAGAAAAGAATACGGGAGAGAAATGTAATCATAAAAGTAAAACTATATTCTTTAGGTTTAAACCCTCATTTGGTCCTCATATTTGTGTGTCAATCTCAATTTGGTCATCGTATTTTTTTTGGTCTCAATCATGTCCTATTATTTGTAAAAATGAGGCAATTAAGGCCTCTCCGTTAAGTTTTCTCTTACGGCGTTAAAAGATGCAGAACTGTATTTTTTTCTAAATGATGTGGCATTATGTATTAAATGGAATGGATTATGTGTTAACTACACGTGGAAAAATAAATTCTTACCATCAGAAATTTCCATTAAAAAAAAATTCTCACACATTAACTTCCTTCTCCGCAAAAACCCTAGCCGTCAACATGCGCCGCCATCATCTCGCCAGAACCGCCATCATCCACAATGAGGAAAAACAATTCCTTTTTATACCTACATCTTCTTAATAGCATCGCCCAACCATGGTTCTTGTTCTTGAGGAAAAACAATTCCTTTTATACCTACATCTTCTTAATGTTTCGGTTTAGTGCATCCACTCTTGAAGTTTCGGCAGCAATGGATGCTTTACCAACTAATGCTGAGAGCTATCATGGGCAACTTCAGTGGCACAAAAGAAAACCCAGATTGAAAATTCCTTTTCATCATCATCCCTTTACAAATCGTTGCGGTGTTTTGTCGATTAATTTTTCTGGAATGTTGTCCTCTCTTTTGGTGTTTGGGTTTTGGGTCGTTTAATCCAGAGTTGATTTTGGTGGTCCTTGAAGAAGTTTCAGAAAGAGAGAGGGGGAAAGAAATATGATGAATTCTTATTCTTCTTCTTCAGCTATTGTCACAGTGGAGAAGGCAACCAGCGGAACCGAGAAGACGCTTCTAGCATACGCTGGGTCATTTTCCTTTCTTCTTTTTCTGTGCCTTTTGATTCCCCTTAGGAGTAATCATCGTTCAATTCTAATTCCAATTTCAATTTTTTCTTCAAAGATAGCAATGTTTCTTTGTGTCTCGTGAATTTTCGATTTTAATTGGGTTTTGTTGTTTCGATATCAGGTTTTTGTTGCAGTGTGGTGTGATTGCAAAATAGAAAACAATGGAAAGGGCTGGAAAAGTTGGAAGATGAAATGGAAGAAGAAAAAATAAAGAAAGATTGCACCTTTTAGCGTTGGAATAGATGGAAGAGAGAGGTGAGACAGAAGAAGAAGTTGATTTGAGGTGTGATGTGGGTGGAGGAAGAGACACCTACCGTTGAGTTGAGCCTGTGAGGGGAGGAGATGAAGATTTTGAATCTCTAACATTTTCAATTAAATTTTATGCCATGTCATTACCTAAAAAAATTGCACGAAATATAACATTCATACATCAGCATCTCAGGTGTACATCATGTCATCACAATTTAACACCGTTTATGAAAACTTAACGGAGAGGACTTAATTGCTTCATTTTTACAAGTAATAGGACCCGATTGAGACAAAAAAAAATACGATGACCAAATTGAGATTGACACACAAATATGAGGACCAAAGGAGGGTTTAAACCTATTCTTTACTATGAGGTAATCATTAATGACTAATTATTACATTTAAGAAGATGCAAATATTTGACACTTATTGGTGATTAGGAGAATATATAGCACAAAGAGATATTGTATTAATGGCTAGTTAGTGGACTGAGCAATGGTAAAATCTATAAATATAAGTTTAAATGTCAGGTAAAATGGATCTAATTCTAATTAATTTTTAGAATACACTAGAAGCAGACTTGCTGACTTGAGCATCGGAATGTTTCTTGCAAGATCACCACCGATAGGGAGAATTGCGAATAAGGATTGACCAGATTGAAGTACGCAAAGGTATGGGAAACAAAGTAGAAGAAGATGATCCTCAGACCTATATTCAACCGAAACAATAAACTTCTAGTTGCTTTGTGAGAACTTGATCATGAACACAAAAGATGTCAATCTCCATATGCTTAAATTTTGGAGTGAAAACTTGTGTGTTATGGCCACAACACTTTGATTGTCACACAACATGATAGGCATAGCAAAAGAAATAAAGAGGTCTTTTAGGAGAGCTTGAATCCATAAAACTTCAAATGAAGATTGAGCTAGGCTGCGATATTTAGCTTCTGTGCTTGATCTAGCAATTCGCTGCTTGCGAGACCACCAGCAAACCCCATCGAGACTTAAGTAAATTGCTAAGCCAAATATGCATCTACTATCATCAACATCTGATACCCCTAGTCAGCATCACACATGGCTATGATCAAAATGAACTTATCTTTATCAGCAGGTTGAAAATGTAAGCCATAGGAAATAATACCTTTAAGATACCGAGGAATTCTTTTAATAGTTGTCCAATGAGTAAGCAGAGGATTTGTCATGAATTGACAAACCTTATTAACTGCATAATTGATGTTTGGCGTTGTGAAAGTACATACTGAACAGACCCCACCCAACAATAGATTTGTATAAGGTTGGGTCTGAGAAAACCTCTGATCCAAATTTAGACAGTTTGCAAGAAGAGGCCATCAGTGAAGAAATTGGTTAGGCTTCAACTATGTTTGTCTTATGTAGAAAATCGCTAATGTATTTACTTTTAGTCATCACAATCTGCACTGTAGTTAATTTCAATACCTAGAAAATTATCAAGTTTTGCCTAGCTGTTTGAGAGAAAAATTAGAATGCAGTTTAAGAGTGAAAAATTATAATGTCATCAACATATACATGAATGTAAACAATTTGTTGGTTGTGTTGATAGAAAAATAGAAAGGAATCACACTTCTTCGACTAAAAACAAAGGTGCAACAAAGTGAATTTCAATTTATTAAACCATTATCTAAGGCTCGTGTAAGGCCATAGATCGTCGTTTTAAGTCTGCAAACCATGGATTTATCTGAGAATTTGCATTACACTTTAATACTCTTCCTTAATGCAAATTTGGTATCTCCAAGCGTAGTGGATAGTGTTAACACCCTGGTAAGTGTATCAGATCGTATCAAGTAATAAATAAACAGTAAGTCCGAGTATAGTCTCCCAAAGGACTCTTAGGCCTAAACGTTCATGTAATTAATGGAAAGCATTGAATAAATGATAAGTTGGGTTTTAAATGCGAAACAAGAAATAAACATGTATGCAAAGATTTTGATCAATTGGCAAGAAAAAGATTTGGATGAATGATGTTGTTGGGGTTTACGGTTTCATCCTAATTCACTCTCAAATATCTACTATTCTTATTAAATTCAACTTTGTTATCAATGTTTATGCCACTCTCTATTTTACTCTAAACCCGATCTCTCGGTGAAAAGAGCCTAATCACAATTACTAGTTTACTATCTCTAGTCTCCCTAGTAATTGGTCATGCATTACACACAGAAGCTTAAGGCAATTGATGTTCCTATTCCTATCTCTAAGCAAAATTCATTATCAAGAATAGTTCTTTATGTCTAGACCTAACTATACGTCTTTATATAGAAAGAATCCAAGATGATGCATTTGAATAACGTCTTAAACAAAGCACTAATAAGAACGGAAGAAAAACTCAAACTATTGATGAACACAAGTATATGAATAAAATAAGAAATTCGATATAAGAAAGTTTCAAAGAATTACATGGTTCCCCAACAACAAAGGGTTTAGTTCACCATAATCATGGTGAAACTAGATGAATTGAATAGAAAGAAGATAAAACATAACCCTAGATTTGTAATATTGGAGCTCTCACATCCAAAATCCGCCTCCAAAGTGTGAAAACCATGTTGCTGCATCCTTTCTGCCAAAAGATACATGCCCTGGGTTGTGCAAATGTATTTATAACACAGAAAACTAACCAAAAATAAGCCGAGGTGTTAAGTCCCTGGCAAGTGTACGAGATCGTTATCAAGTAATATAAATGGGTAAGTCCAAGTATCGTTTCCCAAAGGACTCTTAGGCCTTACTTTTCATGTAAACCAATTGCGTAAGACTTGAGAAAAGAGTTAGATTGGTGTTTGTATGCAAAGAACAAAAGTAAACATGCAAATGCAGTGATTCAATTGGCTTTAAGAAACTATGGATGAATGGAGTTGTTGGGATTTACAATTTCATGTTATCCACCCTCATATATCTACTCTTCTTATTTAATTAGCTTATTTATCATATTGTCATGCAAACTTTCTTGGTCAACCCTTAACCCAATCCCTTGGTGAAAAGAGCCTATTACTAATTACCG
>NW_014544137.1:121452-126228 GCF_000741045.1 Vigna radiata var. radiata | reverse complement strand
TTTAGTTCACCATAATCATGGTGAAACTAGATGAAATATGATGAAAGAATGGAAGAAATAACCCTAAACTTGGTAGATTTGAGCCTAAGCATCCAACGAACCTCCTCTAAGGTGTGTGGAATACCTCTGGACGTTTCCCTCTGCCAAAAGAATGTGTTTTGATTCGCACTGGGCTATATATAAGCCCAAAAAGATAACAAAAAGATTACAGAATCTAGCTAATATATGTCTCATACTATATTTGCTTGATATTTTTGCTAAATATACAGAGTAATTGAATTGATTTAATTGTTTTTGATATATGCTATTACTCTGTCATGTGCTGTATTGTAGAACATGGTTGAGTTATTAATCATGGTTGTTCATCATCAAAAAAGGGGGAGATTGTTGAGATTGTTGACAACACAAACTCTATATCAAACTAGTTTTTGATGATGACAACACAATGCTTAATAAAAGTACACATATTGTTGCATTACATGTTCGTATTCTGATAAACTGTCATATCTGCTGAACATGTTTTGATGCACTCTGATGTATGTTCCTATGATTGATTGTGTGATATATTTGTGGAACATGCTTGTATTGAAATTTAAAATAAAATGTCTTTGATTACAGCACATTTCTAAAAGTAAAAGATCACAAGCACCTTTATGAACTTATATTTGTTGTGACAAAGTTTTAGTCCAGTCGAATACACCTATAATGGATTCGACTATGCTAAAATCTTTGTACAGATTTTATGAACCAGTGTTGTGTGAAATTTTCAGTTGAAAAGAATTTCAAAATGTTTTTTCATGTGTCAGTTGACGTTGTATATTGCACATTCGACTGTGTTACTGATCTGTTTGGAATTCTGTTATGCTTACACGCTCCAACGGCTATATTTTTCAAAAGTTAGTTAAGCATTGATGACTTGGTCAACTGTAATAAATGTGTGTTGATTTCTGTTGACTGGGAGCCTATGTGTTGACTGTCTGTTCTAACTATTTTAATACAGTCGACTGTATTAGTACGTTATTCGACTGAGAAGCAATATGCTATAACAGAAAACTATAAATAGACAAAACACGTGTTGTTTTGTGACTTTTGTGAATCTGAAATTTTCATTTTCCTATTTCAGATTGAATTCTCTATTTTAACAGCTCCAAAAATTCTCCAAGAAGACGGTGGTGATCTTTCTTGAGAGAGATTCAAAGGGAGAAGTCAATTGCACTGACTGCTTGATCATAATCTGCACGAGTAAGGTGCTTCTTGATTGATCTTTGAAGGCTTGGCATCCTGTGAAGACTGCTGTGTTGATTGAAGGCTTGGCATCCTGTGAAGAGTGCTGGTTACATGTTGAGNATTGTTCGACATGGGTTCAGATTGCAGAAGAGGGGATTCTTGCTGCAATTCTGGTCTTGTTGTGCAGCTATATTTTGGTTTTGGGTTAGAGAGGAGATTTATATTTTTCCGTGGTACTTCTATAAATTCCTTGTTGTAAAAACCGCAACCATTATAGTGCATTTGCTTCCTGGGTTGGAAGGACACTGGATGTAGGCATTGTTGGTCGAACCAGTATAAAAATCAGTGTTTGATTTTCTCTATCCCTACACTCTTTATTTCCATTCGACTGCGTTTGTTTAGTAGTCAACTGCGTTTTTGCGCTGCATTAAAATTTTCATTACTTGCATTTCAAGAAAGATCAAAATGCTTTGCAATTTCATGTAAAGATTGCGAAAAGATTTTGTTTTTGAACTAATACCAATTCACCCCCCTTCTAATTGTAAAACGAAGCCTACCTGTTTCTCAACAATGAAGACCTATAGTAGCACTTGACGATCTAGCAATAAGAGTAACGTTAGACATTTCTTAGTTATCTTCGTGTTCTTTAGTTGGCACATCTCTTTTGTGAATGAAGGCATCACCATAAAGAATGAAGCCCATATGCCTTAGAGCACTTATGCAAATTTTTTTGGATCCTAGTGTATGTTGAACCAATTTAAATGTTGTTTTTACATTATAATTTGAAGATTTTCAGGTCACTTTAAGAGCTTGTTAAGTTTGTAGGTACAACTTTGCACTACTCGACTTTGATCATTGTGATGAAAACTAACTTAATTGGGTGAATATAAGGAATGATGAATGATATGTATATTTTGAGGGGGAGCTTAAAAGGAATGGATTTTGTGCAAGTGGTCATGTTCTTGTTGGTGATTGGATGGACATGTTAGAGACAGGGGCTAGCAAAATTAATTGAATTGCATTGAAATGTTAAAAATAGCACTAAACCAAAAAATAGTTTATCTAAACTGAACTAAACATTAGTTCAAACAAACTAAACTAAACTACTTTTTGTTCTAACAAACTGAGTTGAACTATTATTTAAAAACCTTTTAAAAAATTAACTAAGTAGATGCGATAGATTTGTCTTAGCTAAAGAACATAGGATCTCCCATAAACAACAAAATTGAAAAGTTGAGATAAGTCAGGTCGAGCCAAAGCTTAAGATAAGCCAAGTCGGGAAAAATGTCAAAATGTGACGAGGAGGAAATTCGGTCAAATTCGATCATGATGAGCACAATCCAAAATCGGTCAAATTAACGGATATTAGGCAATCAAATATTGTGTTAGTTATAATTTAGATATTATTATAATTTGTGCACTTGTCATTCCTTTAATAGATGAAGAATAATACGATCTTTGCATGTATATATATGGTACTCTACATTTTGAAATAATACATCATAATTATTCTTTAAACCTTTTAATAAAAAGATGAACATCCAAACACTTTCAAAAACTTATAATCCAAAGACTATTTGTATAGAACAGTGAAAGGTGCCTAAAAATTTAATGAGGCATTATGCAATATGTTTGTGATGTAGATAGTTGTTTGAAAAGCGTAGTCCCAATACTTTAAAGGAAGGAATGCATGATGAAGTAAGACCTAACTTGGTAATGTGCATATGTTTCCTCTCAACTACACTGTTCTAGTGATAAGCATAGGGACAAAATGGTCTATGTATAATGCTAGTGGTGTTTACAATGTTTGTAAAAGATTTGAATTCTCCTCCTCAATCTGTTTGGATATTTTTAATTTTGGTTTAAAATTGTAGTTCAGCCATTGTTTGGAATTTTTGGAAAATATTTAGGGTTTCAAATTTTTGTTTAATTGGATTAAAACTTAGTAAACAAGAATAAGCATCGACAAAGGAAACATAGTAAACATAACCATTGATTGCACGAACATGGGAGGGTCCCCATAGGTAAGAAAAATATTAATTGAAAAGGAGAATTGTAGACATTTTCAGAGGCAAAGTGTAACATCCCATTTTTAATAGTAAAATACTACTAAAATGAAATATTACATATATGATAATGGAACCACTATAAGAAAACAAACTTCAAAAAAAAAAAAAAGATCTACACATGTAGAATCATCTGACTTCCCAACTACTTCACCCTCACCTCTTATGGAACAACGAAAAAGATTGTATCCCTAAAGCTCACACCACTAAGGTGATCATTGCAAAGAGAAAACAACACAAAACAAACAACACAAAAGCAAGGGTAAGTGATACAACTCGTTCTGACGAGGTCCATAGATCTGGTGAAGTTCGACAGATGAGTTGTACAACAGACGCAGCGGAAGACCGGAATCGGAGAGAATCCTAAGTTTTTGGTGGTTTGTTCGGTGTAGATTTTAGGGTTGGGGTTTTGAGAGGTTTTAATCGGTGAAAGAGAAAAATTCACCGATTGAATCGGTGAAATGGCAGAGATTTCAGTTCTAATCGGTGGAAAAAACGAAAAACGATGGCTGAAGCAAAGATGAGGCGCCAAACTAAGGTTTGATCGGTGGAAAAATAAGGAATCGAAGTTTGATCGGTGAAAATGATGTAAACCGGAGAAACGACCGGTGGTTCGAACGGAGATGGGGATGATAAGGTAGATCTAGGCAAGGAAAATAGGTTTACCGGTAGAAGGAATGTGGATCGGAGATGGAAGACGCAGATCTGTGCTCAAATGGCGGAAACCCTAGCAGAAACATTGCTTCGAGAGAGAAATGCTCTCGAAGACGCTGAGAGTGAAAGTGTTGTTAAAGAGTCGGGCTGCGAAGGAGAAAATGATGCGCTGAGGTGTTGAAGCGCTGGCGCAGATAGAGGCTATGTCGCAGCTGAGGATTGGATCTCCATGGAGGAGAGAGAAGCACGGTGGAGTAATTGGAATAATGAAATAATGAAGTTTGCTTTGGAAGGAGGCTAGAGGTCTTTGGACTCTCTAGCCAATGACATTCAAGGGAGAATTATTTTCTAATTTAGAAAACCAAATTCTCATTAATCTCAAAAGTAAGTACAAGAAGTGTAGGCATGACTATATATAGGACTAAAAGTCCCACATACCTAACACATTTACATAGTACATAAAAGAAAGACTACACTAAAGACATTGGGCTTGGGCCCCGCGTATCATCCCCTCCCTCTTGGAAAGGATTTGTCCTCAAATCTGATGGTTCGCCTGAGGACTTATTTTTGTAAACTCCATAGAAGTTCCTCCTGAATCAAATATTAATCTGCAATAAGCATCAAACATATCTCTAATTAGTTTTATTTGACCCAATAAGATATATAAAGGAATAGGTGTAGAAGAAGGTTTCCTAACTTTGAAGTTTTCATGTGTATGAGTATAAGGAAACCCTACTTCATTTGAAAATTTATTTTTGGCTTGAGTTAGTGATAACCAAAAAGATAACTCTAACTCAAGTTTTTGATTACCATGTTGTAAAAATTGCAA
>NW_014544137.1:116946-120552 GCF_000741045.1 Vigna radiata var. radiata | reverse complement strand
TGATCATATATATCACACTCAATCCTATCCATTTCCCAAAAATTACCATTTTTTTCTAGATTTTTAAAGTATGTCAATCATATTTTTGAAAGTGTTTGGATGGTCAAAATTGACATAACTACTCCTAGAAAACCTATGACTTGACATCCTTTGTTATTAAAAGTTATTCTAATCTAAAGAGTTTAAAGATTTCACACTTGATAAATCCCAGGTAAGATAGGTGAACCACTAGGGTTGCTTAAATACCAAGTCTTGTCTTGCCAGATTTGTTTTATGCTACTCACTAAATACCCTTTAAAGTAAAATTACTTTTAAAATCAAAGGACACACAAACAAAGACAATCGGACTTTAAGACCCTAAAACGTTTTCGGACTCTAATGTGACAAGGTCACACCTACACGTGAAAATCACACACATGCAAGACAAACAAATTCTACTCCTATGTCTAGCTATAGCTAAATTTTAAAGAAAACAAATAAAGCTGCCAAGAGTTGGAAAGAGCACTGAGAACTCTTCCAATCTACTTGGACTTGATAAATAGCCTTTTACTTGGACTTGATTCCACTCTCTTTGGGATCTAATTCACCACTCCTGCATACATATCACACAGCTTATCACTTACCCCTTTAATCAAGTTGCACAACAGATATATATAAATGGCAGTAAGGACTTCCCTTGCTCTCGGTGCAATTGAAGTAGCTAAAGGAATTATCGTTGCTTCCAAATTGAAATTTGCTACACAAGAATTCACTCAAAATCAGCAGTTCAATCAATCCAACAAAGCACAATTCATAACACAATCAATTTAAGCAAATAACTTCCCTAGTCAAATGATATTTCTAGTTGTTATTGCTTTGCACCAAATCGGGAACCTCCTTGTAATCTTACAATCACCATGAATTCTCCCTGCATCTTCACTAAATTGCTGCTCAAACTATTAACTTGATTCAACAGATCAGAAAATTAATCAGATTCAAGCTAAACTAATCTGGACTGATATTCTATACTTCTGCAATAATTCAGTTCTGCACACAAAATCAAATCCAATTCCAGCAAGGTATAAATGAAAATGGCTATTTAAACTAGATACACTCACGGATGTAATTATAAGCTGAAACAAAATTGATTAAACAACCACCCCAAGCTAATCAAATCAACGGACAAAGAGGATCATGATGCAATGCAGAAATTGACAGTGAAAGTGTAGATGCAGAAATGAGGAAGCTCAGCACTAACTCAGAATTAGTATTTGCAAGTGAAAATGAAAGGGGGTTCACAATCAGACTTATCAAAATGAATTGATGCAGAGTTTTAAGACTAGAATGCAGTAATCAGAATTCCCAGCTTAAACAAAGCCACTTTGCTGCAACATGCTCAATTTAATATGTCATTCTGCACAATGAACAGTCAGCCAAATCAGTTTAATAAAGTCTGAATTCTCTCATACAAATTGCCAAAGAGACATGCCAATTCAGCCTCCCAAAACTCACTACACTCAGGCTTCTCTTTAAAATTTTTAAAGCTCACAAAAAAATGAAGGTTTGGAAGGGAGATTCTCCCTTGTCAGTACAAGGCTGGATAGTCTTTCAGACCACCACCACCTAGGATGCTACCAAGCACACAAACCTCTTTCAAAATCCAGAAACCAAAGTGAAAATGCTTCTCAAACCAGATATGGATAGGTTAAACAATGTGAGTATAGAGACACAACAGGACAACCACCAACAAGGATAACACAGCAGATCTATATTGCCTAAGACAACTCTAGACCAGATTAATAAATCAATTAAAGCTCAAATTAAGAACAGTAGAATAGATTGCACATGTGATAGACAAAACCGAAGTTATCAACCAAGACAAACAAGAAACAAAGCTTTTGAAGAAAGTGAGCACCCAAAGGAAACCTACCAAAAGATCTAGAACAGATTAAGAAAACAAGAAACAAAAACAAGTTGCAATAGCATCAAAATTTGAAACTCAAATGCATTTGACTAAAAACTGTACCAATTTCTAAATTTGATTGTGTTTCAAAGATATGTAGACTGGACTGCACTGACCCAAATGGCTTTTACACTTGTGCAATAGTTATTTTTTTTTTATTATTGATTATGCTCAACTTTTTATGGTCAAACCTATTGCTACAGTCCAACTATCATGCTCAAAACCAGAATCAGAATTTGACATCTGATGCAGCAACTTGTGAAGAAAAGAAATGGTCAAAAATAGGTGGTCTCAATAGTGTAAATACGTATGGCAGCTAGAACTCAATACCTTTGCATCAGCAAGATTTAAGCATGAATGAAAACTGGTTTAAACAGCTAAAAGATGCAGAATAAAGTCTTTCAACAGTTCAATGGTTCAACCACCAACTTACTCAAAATAACCACCACACTATGACTTAGACGTTAAAAAAGCAAGTGAACAAGTCACAGGACTAAAAAAAAATAGCAAATAAGACTCTATGAAAGCATGAAAGATGGCTAGCAATGATCTAAGTGCTAACACCAGAATTAAAAAAAATGAAAAGTTATACGACTCAAACTAAGATAATGCAGATCGGCCAACTGCAGAATTGGTACTACTGGAATTTGCACAATTGCAACCAAGCTCATGCCTAGCATGTCATTGCTCTTATGGTTTGCATTTGCTACCAGCTCAACCTTGCACCATAGCTTAAAGTTTAAAACCAATGCAGATTTAAATGTTGAGCTTCAAAGTAACAGAATAAACCAAAGATTTCACAACAGAAATGGCAAATTGGTTCTACTAGTCAGTGAATGCAGCCAAGCTCTCAATTGATATTGTCATAGCTTATTTGGAATGCAATTTGAACATACAGGTAGACCATTACAGTTCCAGATCGAAATTACATGAAATTTATGCACAGAAAAAGCAAGTTAACATGACTTAGACACAACCAAACACGATGCTCAAATTAAAAGACTCAATCAACAGATGGACCGATTAAAATGAAGAAAAGACTCAATGTAATGACTCAAAGCACAACAAAGCAAAGAAACCCAAGGTGCCAAGTGTGCAAAGTCAAAGCAAAGAAAAACAATCACAATAACCTCCCATCTCCAAAGCCACTCATGGAAATTTCAAAAGTGATAGCAAGACAAAACTAAAATAGGAAACATTCCCTTAGTCAAAAGTAGCACCTCATATGTTTGGCCAAATTGGGTAAAAAATTAATTGCACATTCTCTCTTCCTTCTCCACTCCANTTTCGTTTTTCTTCAACAAGCAAACATTCAAATTGTTCCTTCCCCTCTCCATACCGAGAACACACACAAAGAAACCCAAGTTTCAAATGCAAACTAACACAAGCATAGCAAAACCAAGTTCTACCTTCATAAATCCAACTTCACCACTTACTTTTCTTCAACTTTTTGACCAAAGCAAAACCAAACCTCTAGCTTCCCTTGCATTACCCTCCAGCCGCCATCATCAATCACAAAGTCCAGCTCAAAATAGGCTTCCAAACATCAAGAACAAAATGCTAGAAGAAAATGGCTCGAGAATACAATACCCATGCACCAACTTAAGCCTTTTTCACTACCAAACTTGACAACAACTCCATTTTCATCCTCCAATCCAAGAAAC
>NW_014544137.1:114007-116181 GCF_000741045.1 Vigna radiata var. radiata | reverse complement strand
CAATTAAACATGCAATTAATTAGCTCAGAAAATCCAAATTAGTGAAAATATGAATTTCCGACCAAATTAAGCACAGTTAGGACAAATGGGGAAATAACGGGCAATTAAACACAATTCCCTGATTTAATTGGGTGCAATAAACCAAATATAGTCAAGAAATAACGACTCATCAAAATAGACCACACTTAGTCTTTTGCACTCCTAGGCATAATTAAGACTTAAAACAGAGAACAGATCTGAGGACATCAGGAAGAGACACAGACTCAACAGACAGACACAGAGTTGCACCGTTCTCACCAAATTTGGACAGTTAAAGGCATAGGCAGAATCCCACACAGAATCAATGAAAGCAGATACTCACAAAATCATCCAAGCAGTTCAGTACATGGAAAACAATCAATCAGTTCAAGAGATGAATCAAAAGCAATAGAGTCTCACAGATGCACACAATCAGTGTCTCTCTCAAGTGTTTAAGGTAAATCAATGTCATTCAATGCACTCAAGAAAGCACACACAGATAGACTTGGCAAGCCTCTAATATCAACACTCAAACACATATGCATGATCAAATCAAAAGGTCTTTTCATGGTTGTAATGGGGCCAAGGACAAGGGAGGATACATCTGGATAAGAAGCTACAAACCAAAAGGAACAGAGGAGCAATGGGGAACAAGTGTAAACACCTTCAAACACACCCACAACCTCTAATTCCATCCTCTTCTTGACTTCATTATTCACAAATTTATTTTTTTTTTGTATTTTTTTTCTTTTCTTTTTTTTTCTTTTTTCTCTTTTCTTTTTCTATTCAACATACAATTCAAAAGACAAGATACATGATATTTACAATAGAACCGCAAGAAGAGGACTCACTAGCCAATTCATCTGCAACTCCTAAGAGACCACACTTATTCCCAAAACAATTCCAAAGCTCCAAAAATTCTTAAGGTTCAGGTAATCATGGTTTTTCACTTAGGCTATTGTATGAGCTTCAAAACAAAGAAATGGGAGAAGTATAGGCACAAGGGGGCTAACAAAGAGATCATAACAGGGTAGGCTATCTGGCTAGAGAGGCTCAGTCAACAAAATGCCTTTATCACTTCCAAACATGCATATCAATCAAGAATTATCAACAAGAGTCAAGCCAAGGCAAATGTGCAAGCAATCCAGAGACATATCACACACAAGAAAAATCATCAAAGGCTCAAATCTCGCACAGGCAATCGGTCACAATCAATCCAACTCTCAAACATCATGATTATCTTCCAAGCAAAGAAGAGCAAGGAGTCCAACAAAATAGAGTATCAATGCAGTGAAGGGAAACTAGCAACCTAATCAAAGTCCAAAATTCACGAAAAGCATGCAAAACTGTACACCAGACAAAACAAACTACATAAAAATCGAAACATAAAACAAAGAAACAACCTCCCCTAATAGACCACACTTAAAATACACAATGTCCTTAGTGTGTCACAATCAACAGATCAACAATCAGCACATTCAGCAGACATAGACAAAGCGCAATAGCAGTGAGGAGGGAAGGAGAAAAGAAGCTCCCTGAGTCAGATGGGAGGGTAGGTGGGGTGGACCAAAGACGTCTCCTCCACCACGGCATCCAACAAAGAAGGATTGCTGAGGAAAGGCTTCAGTTTATGCCCATTCACCTTGAAGCTTGTAGCTGCAGATTGATCCTGTATCTCTACTGCACCATAAGGATAAACATTAGTCACAAGAAAAGGTCCAGTCCACTTTGATCTCAACTTACCACCCATGAGGCCAAGCCTAGAGTTATACAACAAAACCTGCTGGCCAACCTCGAAGTCATTTCTAACAATGGAACTATCATGAAACCTCTTGGTCCTTTCTTTGTAGAACTTCGGATTCTCATAGGCCTCCAATCAGATCTCATCCAATTCATTCAGTTGCAACTTCCTTTCCACTCCAGCTTGGTCAATGGAGAAGTTGCAAATCTTCACAGTCCAATATGCCCGATGCTCAATCTCAACTGGTAAATGACATGCCTTTCCAAAGACANCCNGATAGGGAGACATCCCAATGGGTGCTTTGTAGGCAGTCCTGTGAGCCCAAAGAGCATCGTCCAACCTATTGCTCCAATCCTTCCTGTTGGGCTGGACAATCTTCTCCAAAATCCTCTTAATCTCCCTGTTGGAAATCTCA
>NW_014544137.1:107941-111103 GCF_000741045.1 Vigna radiata var. radiata | reverse complement strand
TCATCAACAATGTCATCCAATGTATCAATTCTCAACACAGAATGGTCCTCAGCTGGAAATTTCATGGCATCAAGGATATTAAAATGCACAACAATATCAGCAAATTCCATAGACAATGTCCCAGCATACACATCAATCTTGGTACGGGCAGTTTTCAAAAATGGCCTGCCTAGGATAATGAGGGCGGATCCATGAGAGAAACCGTCCTCCATCTCCAAAACATAGAAATCAGCAAGAAATATCAATTCACCTACCCTAACCAAGACATCCTCTATGTAACCTGTCGGGTGGGTAACACTCCTATTGGCCAACTGAATTACCACACCCGTGGTTTGCAATGGACCAAGAGACAAAGATTTATAAATAGACAATGGCATGACATTTATAGAGGCACCCAGATCCACCATAGCATTTTCAAACTTATTATTACCAATCACACAAGGAATGCAAAACGTACCTGGGTCCTTGCACTTTTCAGGAATGTGCGAGATCGACTTACCAATAAGAGCTGATACATTCCTTCCCATGTTGATCCTTTCATCGCCCTTCATCTTCCTCTTGTGTGTGCACAACTCCTTCAGAAATTTGGCATACTTGGGTATCTGTTTGATGGCATCGAGTAGAGGTATGTTCACCTCTACTTTCCTGAAGGTCTCCAGAATTTCCCTATCCACCTCTTCAGTCTTTTTGCTAGGAAGTGCCCGTGAAGGGAATGGAAGAGGGATAGGTCGGTCAACCAAAGGAGAAGGTGCGGCAGCGGTGGTGATGGGAGAAGGAGAAGATCCACCTAAAGAAGAGCCACCAGCTGGAGAAGAAGATCCACCCACCTTAAATGCCCTGCATGGACCATCATGGTCGTCCTCTCTAGGACAAGTGGCAGGCACGGGTGTAGGTGTAGAAGCGGGCTTTGGAGGCACAACAGTCTGCTTCCCTGATCTAAGGGTAATGGCACTCACGTTCCTAGGATTCTGCACAGTCTGGGAGGGTAACTTATCAGAATTTTGAGACTGCGCCTGGTTCATCTGAGTAGCCATTTGACCCATCTGGTTAGTGAGACTTTGTATAGAAGCTCTAGTCTCCTGCTGAAATTGCATGTTATCTTTCTGAAACTGCAGGTTTTGCATAGTCATCTGTCTCACTAACTCTTCCAATGAAGGCTCAGAAGAAGTGGAAGTTTGGGCAGCTGGTTGGGCAGATGCCTCTTGTTGCTGCTGTTGTTGTTGTTGCCTTTGGTGTTGTTGCATAGGTGGAGGCACATATCTGTTAGGTGCTCCGGCATTCTGGAAAGGTGGCGCCTGCTGCTGCTGCTATGGCGCATTGTTCCACCTAAGATTGGGGAGATTCCTCCACCCTGGGTTGTACCTATTACTGGACAAGTCATAATTCTGTTGTGGCTGCCTGTTATTGTATATGTTAGTAGCATAAGCCTGAGGCGCATCAGAGGCAGCTGATGGTTGCAAAGTAGGACAAGCATCTGTGTAGTGGTCACGAGAAGTACAAACAACACATAGTCGTGCAACAGATGTGAATGAAGCTGTAGATTTCTGGCTAGTTGCCAACTCTGTCACTAACTTCGCAAGAGATTCAATCTTGTTTTCCAACTTGCTTTCAATAGAAGATAAAGACTGGACAACAACATCATGTACGCCCCTCACCACAATGGCATCATTCCTGGCACTAAACTGTTGGGAGTTGGAAGCCATCTTCTCAATCAATTGCCTGGCCTCAGCAGGTGTGGTGTCTCCAAGAGCTCCACCACTGGCAGCATCAAGCATACCCCTATCCATGTTGTTCAAACCCTCATAGAAATACTGGATAAGGAGTTGTTCAGGTATCTGATGGTGGGGACAACTTGCACAAAGTGTCTTGAATCTCTCCCAATACTCATATAAGCTCTTGCCACCAAGCTGCCTAATCCCAGTGATGTCTTTCCTGATAGCTGTGGTCCGGGATGCTGGGAAAAATTTCTCCAAGAACAACCTCTTCAGATCATCCCAGCTAGTAACGGATCTAGGCGCCAAAGCGTACAACAGGAAATGCCTTCAAGAAGATGTGCTCTTTAGGAACATCATGAGGTTTCATCGTGGAACAGACAATGTGGAATTCCTTCAAATGCTTATGTGGACTCTCACCTGCAAGGCCATGAAACTTGGGCAACAAATGGATCAGTCCAGTCTTGAGAACAAATGGAACGTCCTCATCAGGATATTGGATGCACAAGCTTTCAATATCGAAATCAGGTGCAGCCATCTCCCTAAAAGTCCTCTCACGAGGTGGAGGTTATGCCATATTGTTCTCAGTGTGAAAAACAACAAAATCAGAATCAGAATCAAGTGCAGATGCAACAGATGCAGTGGATGCAGTTGCACAGAGTACTCAGTAGTGGGATGCACAATATCTAATGGAACAGACTCAAAAACAGACTCTAAAGACAAATTCCTAGAATGCCTAACTAACCTATTAAACGTCCTATCAATCTCAAGATCGAAAGGTGGTATGAATCCAGGATTTCCTCTAGTCATGCACTAAATCACAACACCCTATAATCATGAAACAATAGCACAAAAATTCAAAACACAAAAAACAACTTAAGACACAACAGAGACTATCACAACACGTCAAAACACAGTCACAAGACACACAAACACAGACAAAAGACTCAATACTGAACCGTTGGTCCCCGGCAACGACGCCAAAATTCGATGGGTGTCGCGGCCCATACAAATTTGATTGCAATTTAGAAATGAAGTATAATGCTAGGGAATCACCCCTAGGTCGTCTCTCAAGGACCAACTACGGTTCAGAGTCAAGTCTAACACGAAAGGGGGGGGTTTGAAAAGTGTTTTTGTGAATACGAATAACTAAATTAAAATGAATGGACATTAAACTCAACTGTGTAGGTTAGAAAACATCAAGGTAAAATAAAGTGCTAAGCCCAATATTTCAACAAACAATTATCTAACAAAGTTAATTTAAATTAAATGCAAAACTAAATTAGAGAAACTAAAAAGCAACTAATACTACTGTGCAAATTAATTTAAAGCAAAAGAAATAAACAAACACCACATTTTCCTAGCAATTCACGTGAGTGACCATGCTCCATAGAACCATTTCATTCTCTTCCTTCAACAAACCAAGTAATGTGTTGCTTCCTTTTTGTGC
>NW_014544137.1:96491-107791 GCF_000741045.1 Vigna radiata var. radiata | reverse complement strand
AACCAATGCAAGGTAACGTGAAAAATGCCCCAAAGACCAACAAAATGGAATTTCTTGAATGCTTCTCCCAAGGTGCCAAGTGTGCAAAGTCAAAGCAAAGAAAAACAATCNCAATAACCTCCCATCTCCAAAGCCACTCACGGCAATTTCAAGTGATAGCAAGACAAAACTTAAATAGGAAACATTCCCTTAGTCAAAAGTAGCATCTCATGTGTTTGGCCAAATCGGGTAAAAAATTAATTGCACCTTCTCTCTTCCTTCTCCACTCCATTTTCGTTTTTCTTCAACAAGCAAACATTCAAATTGTTCCTTCCCCTCTCCATACCGAGAACACAGACAAAGAAACCCAAGTTTCAATTCCAAATTAACACAAGCATAACAAAACCAAGTTCTACCTTCATAAATCCAACTTCACCACTTACTTTTCTTCAACTTTTTGACCAAAGCAAAACCAAACCTCTAGCTTCCCTTGCATTACCGTCCAGCCACCATCATCAATCACAAAGTCCAGCTCAAAATAGGCTTCCAAACATCAAGAACAAAATGCTAGAAGAAAATGGCTCAAGAATACAATACTCATGCACCAACTTAAGCCTTTTTCACTACCAAACTTGACAACAACTCCATTTTCATCCTCCAATCCAAGAAACACAAAATAAAAACGAGATTACCGCAGCAAAATGAGGAGGAAACCAAAATGGACAATGGGTATCCCTTCCACCAAAGAAACCACCATGAAAAAGCAAAGAAGAAGCTTCAAACTCAAGCATTCATCCTTCAAAACGAAAATCTAAAGAGAGAAATGGTAGAGCTTCATTCCATCAAGCAAGAACAAGCATTGTTGCAAAAAATAGAAGAAGCAAAACATGATCTTGTTCATTCATGGTTGAAGAAACGAAAATAGCACACCAAGGCTCCAAGAGAGAGTTCATACAACGCAAAGCTAAAATGAAAGTGTAGTGTCAAGTGTGTGCTTGGAGTGTCTCAGCAATTGGCTCAAAATGCTGTCCAAAACACTCAAAAATGGTGGGGTCCACCTCTAAGAAACCCTAGGTTAAGTGCCACATGTCCCTCAAAGTTTGGGCCTAACATAAAATTTGCCAACATGGGCCCAATGCACCAAAAGCTTAAGTAAAGTTCTTAATGAACTAGATTACGATTTTAATTAAATTTGCAATGACTAAATATTAAATCTTGAATGTCCATGCCATCTCCTAATGCTCCAAAATCTGTCTCCAATATTTTCCCTGCAATTAAACATGCAATTAATTAGCTCAAAAAATCCAAATTAGTGAAAATATGAATTTCCGACCAAATTAAGCACAATTAGGACAAATGGGGAAATAACGGGCAATTAAACACAATTCCCTGATTTAATTAGGTGCAATAAACCAAATATAGTCAAAAAATAACGACTCATCAACCTACTTGCTCCAACGGCTAGTTTTTCAAAAGTTAGTTAAGATTGACTGACTAAGTCAATTGTCATGAATGTGCATTGAATTGGTTGACTGAGGAGCCTCTATGTTGACTGTTAGTTATAACTGTTTTAATATAGTCGACTGGATTAGTAGGGTATTCGACTAAGAATGACAAGAAACCTATAAATAGAACAGAGCACGATCTGTTCTGGATGACACTTATTGTTCTAACATTTTCATTGTCCTGTTTCAGAGTTATTTCTCAGTTTTTGAAGCTCCAAGAATTCTCCAAGAAGACGGTCGTGATCATTCTTGAGAGAGATTCAGATTGAGGAGTCAATTGCGCATACTGTTTGATCAACATCTGCACAAACAAAGTGCTTCTGGTTTGATCTTGAAGGCTTGGCATCCTGTAAAGTCTGCTACATTTGATTGAAGGCTTGGCAACCTGGGAAGTTTGTTGTGATAGGCTTGGCAACCTGTGAAGCGTGCTGGTATAGGCTTGGCATCCTGTGAAGAGTGCTGGTGACACGTTGAGGATTGTTCAGCATGGGTTCAGATTGCAGAAGAGGGGATTCTTGCTACAATTCTGGTTTTGTGTGCAGCTATATTTGGTTTTGGGTTAGAGAGGAGATTTATATTTTTGCGTGGTGCTTCTATAAATTCCTTGTTGTAAAAACCGCAATCATTATAGTGCATTTGCTTCCAAGGTTGGAAGGACACTGGATGTAGGCATTGTTGGCCGAACCAATATATAAACCAGTGTTTGATTTTCTCTATCCCTGCACTCTTTATTTCAGTCGACTTTATATTTAGAGCAGTAAACTACGTTTTTCCGCTGCATTGAAATTTTCATTACTTGCATTTCAAGGAAAGATCAAAAGCTTTGAATTTTCATACCAAGATTGCGAAAAGATTTTTTTTTTGAACTAACACCAATTCCCCCCCCCCCCTCCCCCCCTCTTGGTGTAAATTGAAGCCAACTTGTTTCCTAACTGAAAATAGAAGCAAATGGTTGGTGTTTTGATGTGTTTTAGTGGAAGGAGTGTGTGGAGAGACCTCTCAGCTAAGAAGGCGTTCCTACTATGGAAGGAAGGTAAAGGAAAGGGTAGATAAGGTGAAGAGAAAGAGTGACTCAAGAACATTGGGGCTGGAAAACAAATTCAGCAGCATTTTACTAAGCTCAAAAGTGAAGAAATAAAATGGACAGACCCTCTTATTTATAGGTGAAGAGGGGCCTCAATTATAGTCCAAATTCCCTCCAAAAATCAAATAAATGTCGAGCTTAGAGGCCAAGCTAAGTGGGTCACGTTTCCCTCTCCAAGCACACAAGGAAAACATGTACGCTTTAAAATCTAATAGGTAGTGGCTGAGCCAATCAGGGTTTTGGCTGGGCCATTTCAGAATCCGGAAGGTATTTTTCCTTGTAACTCTAATTCAGAAATCACCTCTTTTTCTCCCCTTTTTAGCTCCTTTGCTTCCCTTGGCTTCAAATGCTTCTTGGGTGGCTCAACCATGGTCAAGCTTTATTAGACCCTACAAAACAACCATATAAGTATTTAAAAGAGAATTCTTCTAAGACATAGAGAAATAAAATCAAGAAAGAGCCTTTAAAAGTCTTTCTTCCACTTCCCTTTCTTAGTCTTAGATTAAGTTACTACTCCTTTGAATGGATTCCCTAGTTTATGCACTTGTAATGGTAATACAACTAGCCTACAGATAACGGTTTAAAACAATGTTATTTGAGATGTGATTTTGATACTAAAAGCACCCTTTTTCACTTAAAAACTTGCTTGGACTCATGCTTTTTCATTAAGTTGTCTGAATAAGAGAGTTGAGGTTGATTTTA
This sequence comes from Vigna radiata var. radiata, assembly GCF_000741045.1. Classification (NCBI taxonomy): domain Eukaryota; kingdom Viridiplantae; phylum Streptophyta; class Magnoliopsida; order Fabales; family Fabaceae; genus Vigna; species Vigna radiata. Next base: position 104,521 of record NW_014544137.1, on the reverse strand, counting down.
ATGGTTTTATTACTAATTCCCTTTGTTTTGACAGAGATTGAGGTAATACTAGAAGAAGAGATGAAAAGCCAAGAAGATGGAGCTCAGAAGGGAAAACATGAAGCTTGGGCGACCAAAATTGACGTCTACTGCCCGGGCGGCGGGGCCTCGAAGCTTGGGCGTTCAATTTTGACTCCTGGGCCTTACATGAGCTGTTTTGGCCGCTTGGGCGGTCTCCCTAGACGCTTGGGCATCGAATTTCGTGGATCGGGCCCTGTTTCTGCTCTGTTTCGATTCTTTTGGATCGGAACCCGTTTTGGCACGCCTCTAACACTATTTAAAGGATCCTGGGGCTCTAAGTTTTGCATCCCTGGCAGAGAAGAGCATAACAATATACTTTTTTCCCAATTCTTAGGCTTTCTTTCTCATTCTTTCTTCCATTGTTCATAGAGTTCCCCCATGTCTATGGGGAATTAATTTCTATTTGTTGATGGGGAATGATATAACCTTGTAAACTCTCATGTATTTGAATTGATTCTGAATTCCATATGCTTTTTTCATTAATTGTTAGAGTAATTCATCTGTTTCATTGCTTGCTTATACAATAGCATGATTTATGAATTGCATGAGTGTTGGGAGGTTCCTTACAATTCAGGTTCTTGTTGAATTAATCCTAAGGGTTATATTTCTTACGGATGAGGGTATGAGTCTTGGTTGTCTTAATCTCTTGTTCTTCACATATTTTTATCAGGAATGCTAGGAATTGTATGAACTGCTAATTAGGGATGTGCTTATTCACCCGGGGATTGGGTTTAGGTAATTTTGTGAGAGATGTTGGCATTAATGCATAAAGAAGAATTCTTATATACATGAGAGGGAATTTGGTGAAATCTAACCCCAACAACATATCCATCTCATATAAATCAACCTCTGTTCATCTCTGTGCTCCTTTGCCATTGATCAATTGCAATTTTATTTTATTTATTATTTTTGCATTCAAACCCAATGATCTCTTTTTATTTTTAAGTCTTAATTAATCTTGTTATCACACAATTGTTCAGTGCCGAGAGTCTTCTGGGATACGATACTTGATCTTACCATTTTATATTACTTGTGCGACTCGATACAATTGTCGATTCAACCCAACAGGTTTTTGGCGCCGTTGCCGGGGACTCACGGTTTAAGCTATTCTATTTGTGTGATTCTTGATTAACTTTGACTTTTTATTTTATTTTTTATTTTTTCCTTTCTTTAATCTTTAATTTTAATTTGGGTTTTATTTTTTTATTTTTATTTTTGGTACTAATAATATTTTTTCTAGAATTTGTGTTTGTGCAGGATGCAAGTTTTCTAAGGCAATTTCAACAATTGGTGGGGATCTCACTCAAGCATGAATCAAAGTCAATATGGGCAAGTACGTGGACTATTCCCTCATGCAGGAATCTCTCTTAATTCATGCAGGAATCTCTCTTAATTCAGAAAAGCACTCAGGCAACATCTGAAAGCATGGAGGTGCAATGTAGATTTATAATTTAGAAACTGAATTATATCAAGAACAACATGAAGCCTAGAGGAGAATGGAAATCAGTTGTCACTAGAAGTGGCAGAGTGTTAGATGAGAGAAAACAAAGAGAGAGGTTGCAAGAAAAAAAAATATGAAAAAGAGAGAAAAAAAAAGAGTGAGAGAAAAGAAAAAGAACAAGAGAGAGAAAAAGAAAAAAAGAGTGAGGAGGAGAATGAAAAGAAAAAGAAAGAAATTTTTGAAAAATCCCTTCCTTACCCAAAGAATTATTCTAGGAAGGAAAAAGAAAAGCAGTTTGAGCGCTTCATGGAGATCTTTAAGAAACTAGAGATCAACATACCTTTCTCAGAGACCTTGCAACAAATGCCCTCATATGCCAAATTTCTAAAGCAACTCCTCACTAAGAAAAGAAAAGACATTGAAGAGGAAACCATTGAAGTACAAGAAAACTGCAGTGGCATCATACAAAAGCTACTACTTCCCAAGTTGAAAGATCCAGGAAGTTTCACCATTCCTTGCACTATAGGGGAACATCTCTGTTGGAAAAGCACTGATTGATTTTGGGGCCAATATTCATGTTTGAGAAGATTGAAGGTTTGGAACTTAAGCCTACTCGAATGACTCTCCAACTAGTTGATAGATCTCTAAAACATCCTTATGGGGTAGCTGAAGATGTGTTGGTAAAAGTAGACAAGTTCCTATTTCCAATAGATTTTGTTATCATGGAGATGGAAGATGATTGAATGTTCCTCTTATTCTTGGGAGAGCTTTTATAAAGACTGCAAGAGTTTTAATTGATGTGGAAAATGGGAAGCTGAATGTGAGGGTGCAAGATGAAGAAGTAAACTTTGATGTCTTTCAAGCCATGTCTCACCCAAAAGATAACAAGGGGTGTTTCCATCTTGACACTCTTCACAAAATATGCATAATTCAAGAAAGGGAGGTATGTGATGTTTCCCCTATGGAAGAAACACTTGATGACAACCGTGAAAAATTGACTGATGAAGGACTGGATAATTTTGAAGAATTAAAAGAGGCCCCTTTGCTGAACTCAGAGAAAAAAATCAAGGAAAGCAAACCAGAGCTGAAAATGTTACCTCCACACTTGAAATATGTGTTTTTAGAAGAAGGTGGAAACAAGCCAGTCATCATCAATAATTCTTTCTCTCCCAAAGAAGAAGAAAAATTGATAGAAGTGCTCAAAGCCAACAAAGGAACTATTGGATGGTCAATCTCAGACCTCAAGGGCATAAGCCCAACTTATTGTATGCACAAAATATTCATGGAAGATGACTACAAACTAGTTGCTCAACCACAAAGAAGATTAAATCCAGTGAAGTGAGAAAAGAGGTGTTGAAGCTACTTGAGGCTGGTATTATTTATCCTACTTCTAACAGTGCATGGGTAAGCCCAGTACATGTGGTACCAAAGAAAACCGGGATGACAGTTATTTATAATGAAAAAAATGAACTCATACCCACAAGGACTGTTATTGGATGGAGGATGTGTATTGACTATAGGAAGCTAAACAATGTTACTAGGAAGGATCACTTCCCCCTTCCTTTCATGGACCAGATGCTGGAGAGATTGGCAGGTCAGGCTTTCTATTGTTTTTTGGATGGATATTTTGGGTATAATCAAATTGTGGTGGATCCCAAAGACCAAGAAAAGACGGCCTTCACCTACCCATTTGGAATTTTTGCCTACAGAAAAATGCCATTTGGACTATGTAATGCCTCAACCACTTTTCAGAGATGCATGCAAGAAATTTTTGCAGACCTAATAGAAAAATGCATTGAGGTCTTCATGGATGACTTTTTAGTATTTGGAAATTCCTTTGATTAGTGTTTGTCTAACCTCGATATAGTACTCAAGAGATGCACCCAATCCAATCTTGTTCTCAACTAGGAAAAATGTCACTTTATGGTGACAGAAGGTATTGTTTTGGGTCATAAAATTTCCTCCAAAGGAATTGAAGTTCATAGAGCCAAAGTAGAGGTTATTGGAAAACTCCCACCACCAACCAATGTGAAAGGAATCAGAAGCTTTTTGGGACATGCTAGCTTTTATAGAAGATTCATCAAGGATTTTGCAAAAATTCCCAAACCACTGAGCAACCTTCTTGTCAAGGACGCTCCTTTTGTGATGGATGATGAATACCTTAAAGCTTTTGATATTTTGAAGAAAAAGTACATTTTTGCTCTAGTAATTGTGGCTCCTGATTGGAATCAAGACTTTGAGTTGATGTGTGATGCCAGTAATTATGCCATAGGTGCAGTTCTTAGCCAAAGAAGAAAGAAGGTTTTCCATACTATTTATTATGCAAGCAAAGTTTTGAATAAAGCCCAGCTGAATTATGCCACCATAGAAAAGGAATTCCTTGCTATTGTGTATGCCTTGGAGAAATTTAGACCATATCTCATTGGGTCTAAAGTAATTATCTACACTGACCATGCAGCTATAAAATATTTGCTGAACAAACCAGACTCCAAGCCACGATTAATCAGATGGGTGTTTTTGCTACGAGAGTTTGATGTGCAGATCCGTGACAAATAGGGAAGTGAAAATGTAATTGTTGATCACTTATCTCGTTTGGTAAATAATAAAGTTACAAGCAAGGAAGCAGAGATTTGGGAGTCCTTCTGATACGCGGGGCCCAAGCCCACCAAATAAAGAACAACCCAAGAACATGGAGAGGGGTAAAATGGTCAATTCTACATAAGGAGGGGTGTGCCTATCATAAAAGGGGGTGGCATTAGTGTTTACTTTTCCATAGGCACATAGCATATTTTACATGTGTTTAATAAAGCTTTCTAGAAGCCACACACATTTAGCACATGGTTAATTAGTTGGAATGAGATCTGAAACGTGTGGATCTGATATTTCCATGCATGGCCTTGAGATTAATCTATAAAATCTCATTGGCAAAGCTTGTAACACACTTTTGGATGTAATGAAATTCTTCTTGCTGTTGAAACTTTCCAGCACTAGAATTTTGGCCGAAAGTCCTCCCTCCCTGAGCTTCTCCACATCTCAACTAGCTTCCTTCCAATGGAAGGTCGGCTGAGCTAGTCTCCATCACCACCAAAGCTCACTTCCACCATCAACTTCCTTCACCTAAACACCTACTCCATTCTGCGTGATTCGCTATCACTTCATTATCCAAACTCTCTCCGCATCTCATTTGTCGTATCTCAGATTGCAACCGCAACTTAGTTCCACCGCATCTCACCTCTGCTACATTCCATATCGTGTCCGTTGTTGTTCATTCATGATCTCCGTTGCTGGTTCAAGTCCGTGAGGTTGGAGCCACCGTATCACCTTCTTAGATGAAACACTCATGTATATTCAGCAAAGGCCATGGTTTGTTGATATGGCCAATTTCAAAGTTGCAGGAGTAATTCCAGAAGATTTCAGTTGGCAATAAAGAAAAAAAAAATTGTATGATGCAAAATAATTTGTTTGGGATGATCATTACCTATTCAAGATTGAAGCAGATAATCTTCTGAGGTGCTGTGTGACTAAGGAAGAAGTGGAAAGCATTTTGTGGCACTGTCATGACTCACCTTATGGGGGACATTTTAGTGGAGAAAGAACAGTTGCAAAGGTACTCCAGTCAGGATTTTATTGGCCTACCCTTTTTAAAGATGCTCATAATCATGCCATGAACTGTGATAAGTGTCAAAGGACTGGTATCATCTCTAGACGCCATGAAATGCCACTACAAGGCATTCTATAGGTCAAAGTTTTTGATTGATGGGGCATAGACTTTGTTGGACCTTTTCCGCCATCCTTCAATAATGAATACATATTGGTCGCAGTAGACTATGTGAGCAAGTGGGTGGAGGCTCTGGCTTGTCCCAAGAATGATTCCAGCACTGTCATTAAATTTCTAAAAACACAAATCTTCTCCCGGTTCGGAACGCTCAGAGTACTCATTAGTAGAGCCGTCAAAATGGGTCACAACCCGCGAGCCAACCCAGCTCACCACGGGTTCGGGCCGGGTTGGGTTTGAAAAAATTGAATTTTTTTATGCGGGTCAGATTTCAACCCGGCTCATTTAAACCCGGCTCATGCGGGTTAAACCCATGGTGGGCCGGGTTGGCCCGCCAACCCACCTACCTAATTTTATTTTTTTATTTTATTATTTTATTTATGAAACCCTAAAAAATAAAATACATTTTTCACTCATTATGTATACCAAAAATGTAACCTTTGCTCTCACAAATCACTCTCACAGAACTTGCTCTCATTTACGGTGCTGTCACTCTTACTTCTTCACTGAAATCCTTCAAGGAGCAGGTTTTTTATATGTTTTTTGTGTTTGTTTTTGGATGACATTTGGATTATATTTTACTTTTTATTATTATCTTGAATTGTCTTTAGTTTAGCATCATTTTTTGGGAGTGAAATTTGTTTAAATTTGAATATAGAAAGTTTGTAATTTTTTTTATTTAAGAAAACTCTAATTAAATTGGTTAGTGAGCCAACTCGTTTACCCACTAACCCGTGGTGGGTTGAGCCAGGTTCATATTTTTCTGCCTCTCTAATAAATGAGTCGGGTTGGGTTGGCTCACTAAGTGACCAACTCGTGGTGGGTCGGGCCAGGTCGGGCCGGGTTACCCGTTTTGACAGCTCTACTCATTAGTGATGGAGGATCTCATTTTTCCAACCACCAGCTTGCAAAAGTGATCAAGCACTATGGAGTGAAACATAAGGTGGCTACACCTTATCATCCATAGACAAACGGGCAAGCTGAAGTCTCTAATAGGGAGATAAAAAGGATTTTGGAGAAGACAGTTGCTACATCAAGAAAGGATTGGTCTTTGAAGTTAGATGATGCCCTTTGGGCATATCGAAATGCAATGAAGACAACTATTGGATTGTCTCCTTTCCAGATGGTCTATGGAAAGGCATGTCACCTACCGGTGGAGATGGAACATAGAGCTCTGTGGGCCTTAAAATTTTTGAATTTTGATCCTGGTGACACTGCAGGAAAGAGAAGGAGGCAAACTATTGAGCTATAGGAGATGAGGTTGCACACCTATGAATCTTATAAAAATTACAAAGAAAAGGTGAAATATTATCATGACAGGAAGCTGGTAAAGAGGGTCTTTACTCCAGAACAGCAGGTGTTGTTCTTCAAGTCCAAGTGGTCTGGCCTGTTCCTGATCAAGAATGTCCTCCCACATGAAGCAATTGAATTAACAAATTTGGTCGTTGAAGACCCACAAAGAAGTTGGGTAGTTAATGGACAACGCCTCAAACATTACCTGGGTGGTGAAGTGGAACGCCTCTCTATAGTCATGCAGCTGGTTGATGCAACATGAGCTTGTTGGGTCAAGCTAGTGACGTTAAAGAAGCGCTTGCTGGGAGGCAACCCAGTTCTTTGAACTTTACTTCTTAATTTTTAATTTTTATTTTTGCTTTGTTTTATTTTATTGTGCTTTTCTTGAATGAACTAATCTGCTTTGATTCAACTGTGCTCTATTTTTTTATGAGTATTGCTTTATGAGATTCTAGTGTTTGATTGATGTTGAGATGATGCATGATGTGATTTAAGAGATGACTCACAATATGTGAAACAGGTGCTTGAGATAAAATTTGATTGAGATACTGAGCAAGATGTTTTTCTGAATTTTAGAACTTATGAGTTTACCTATGAGAGTTTTGGGCTTCAAAGTTGTTTGTAAATAATTGCTATTACTTTGAAAGCATTAATGATTTTGCCGAAATTTTCTATGATTGAACTGATTGCTTGCAGGTTTCATATGACCAAGGCTATCTTTTGTTATCCCTTATTCTTTTGGCCTTCACATAATTTTTTCCCATTGAAAAGAGAACAATCTATTCTAACCTTTGAACCTTGAACCTTATGCATGTTTGAAAAACCTTTTTGAAAAATCTTTACCTTGAGTTAAGTTGAGAACATTTGATGAGGTACTGATAAAGGTTCAAGTTTGGGTTTGCTAGATAACAACCCATCTCTCCAGGCAGTGAGCAATAAAAAGCAAAAGCAAAGACAAAAGAAAAGAAAAGAAAAAAAAGAAAAATAAAAGAACTGCAAGGGAAAGCTGGGAAAAAGAAAGAGAATTTGCTCTTAAATGTTAAATTCACAAATGTCTATCTGGAATCAAGGAACTTTGTTGTCCAGAAAAACCAATTTCCTTCTTAGCCCAGCCAAGTTATAAGCCATGAAAAGCCCTTGTGATTATTACCTGCTTGTGAGTATGTTTAATTGTGGTTAAATAAAAGGCAAAATTAATTTGTGTGACATTGTGATAGTAAAGTGAAACACCTCACTATACACCTTTGAGTTGAGTGAAACACTTTTGAGTGCTTGAGTGAAACACTTTCCTTGGTAAGGAGTGGTTCTTTGAAAATATGATTGCATCTCTACTTGGTTGATTGATCAATCTTAAGGATAGCACCTGTTGAAAATGTATGAGCATCACACTGATTTTGATTGAATGAAGGCATATGCACATCTTGACTGAGATCTTTATGCTAAACTGATAGAAGTGAATTC
>NW_014544137.1:91234-95536 GCF_000741045.1 Vigna radiata var. radiata | reverse complement strand
GAAAGAGGGAAAACACGAAGCTTGGGCAACCAGAGCCAAAGCTTGGATGATCAAAATCGACGTCCACTACCCGGGCGGCGGGGCCTCGAAGCTTGGGTGTTCAATTTCGACGCCCAGGCCTTACATACGCTGTTTGTGCCGCCTGGGCGGTCTCCCTGGACGCCTGGGCATCGACTTTCATGGATCGGGTCCTCTTTCTGCTCTGTTTCGATTCTTTTGAACCGGACCCTGTTTTGGCACGCCTTTGACACTCTTTAAAGGACCCTAGGGCTCTAGGTTTTGCATCCTTGGTAGAGAGGAGCATATCAATACACTCTTTTCCCAATTCTTAGGCTTTCATTCTCATTCTTTCTTCCATTTGTTCATAGAGTTCCCCCATGTCTACGAGGAACTAATTTCTATTTGTTTTTGGAGAATGATGTAACCTTGTAAACTCTCATGTATTTGAATTGATTCTTAATTCCATATGTGTTTTCATTAATTGTTAGAATAATTCATCTGTTTCGTTGCTTGCTTATACAATAGCATCATTTATGAATTGCATGAGTACTGGGAGGTTCGTTACAATTCAGGTTCTTGTTGAATTATTCCTAAGGGTTATATTTCTCAGGGATGAGGGTATGAGTCTTAGTCGTCTTAATCTCTTGTTCTTCACTGTTGAGATTGTTGAAAACACAATATCTATATCACTCTGGTTTTTTATGATGACAACACATTTTTAATAACACATGTATTGTTGATGTGTTACATGTTCTATTGCTTATTGATTGATATCTTGTTGAACATGTTTTTGTATTTATCTTGATATGTGAATGCACATTTATTGAGGTTGTATATGTTACATCATATCTGCTTGCATTACACATGTTTTGAAAGAAGAAAACCACATGCACTTTCATGAACTTACATTGTGTGGCATAACTACAAGCTGTAAGTCGACTTCATTATGGGGGAAGTTGAATTAAGCTCGTGACTATGCACAAATTTTCAAATACAGTCCTATGTGAGATTTTGCATTGAAAAGAATTTCAAAGTGAACTATTGTGTCAAAGTCAACTGTGTGCACCACGCATTTGACTGTATTAGTTGTTTGATTTGAAATCCTGTTATGCTTATGAACAGTAACGACTATATTTTTAAAAGTTAGTTGAGCTTTGAATGAGAGTCAACTGTAATGAATGTGGAATTAATTTGTTTTACTGCACTGCTACTAATTGGACTTGTCTGTTATAACTATCAAGGATAGTCGACTGTATTAGTAGCATAATCGACTACATGAGCGTCTGATTTATAGAAATCTATAAGTAGACGAGACCCGAGTTGTTTCAGAGAACTTTTGGAAATCTAACATTTTCATATTCTGTTTCATACTGTTTCTCTTAGAGCTCCAAGAACTCATCAAGAATACAGTTGTGATATTTCTTTGAAGAGTTTCTGAAGGAGATTGATATTGTGCATACTGCTTGATCAGAATCTGCACAATTGAGGTGTTTCTAGGTTGATCAAGATTCGTGTTGGCATCCATGGTGATTGTTGTTGGACTTGTTGTGACTATAGGGGTTGGACTCATGGAGTCTAGTACACTTTGAGGATTGTTCAAAGTGGGATGCAGATTGCAGGAGAGGGGATATCTTGCTGCAAGTCTTACTGTGTGGTTTGCCTATATTTTGGTTAGAGGATTAGAAAGGTGTTTTATATTTTTGACATGGAGGTCTCTATAAAAGCCTTGCTGTAAAAACCTTGACCATTATAGTGTATTTGTTTCCTGGTATTGGAAGGACACTGGGGCTATATATAAGCCAAAAAGATAACAGAAAGATTACAGAATTTGAGCTAATAAAAATAGACAACCGCCCAGGCACCTAAGTAAACTGCTCAGCGGTTTCTCCTTTAGCCGTTGGACTGCTCAGAAGTCAGTTTTACCGCTGAGCGGTTTTCCCCTAATCGTCCTGGACGCTCAGCGGTCCATTCTGTCGCTCAGCGGTCCCTTTGACTCTTCTTTTCATCTTCTTTCTTCATCTCTCACGAGTCTAAGTCCACCTTGATTTACTTCCTTCTTCAATTCTCATCAAAACCCTACAAAACAATGTAAAAACAAGCATAATATCTCTAAAACCAACTTTTGACTCTCTCATGACTCAACTAAGTGTTTTACTTAATTTTAAGCTCATTCTAAGCCATAAAGAATGTGTTTTGATATCAAATTTAAGTATGAAAATAACGGTTTTTAGACCGTTAACACATACAATACTTGATCTTATCATTTTATATTACTTGTGTGACTCGGTACACTTGCCGATTCAACCCAACACCTATCCCAATCTACCATACAAGTTTAGTTCATAAATGTCTTTGACAAGATGTGAGTGTCGTAATATTGGTAATAGATTTTATTGTGTCATTGACACATATTTCATACTAATGCTTTTCTACAGTGTTTTTCTTCATAGATGATAGATTTCAAATAGTAATTTAAGATGAACCTATCGGGTCGTATTTGGTGTGTTCAAAAACTGATTAGTGCACCCACAAAATACTTTATTAGTAGTTTAATCAGTCCTTATTTTCGATTTTTAAATAGGTTTCTTACTTTTGTTTTTCTAAATTAGATCCTTATTTTTTTAAAGTTGAAACAATTAAATATTGATAGTAATAATAATATAAATAACTTATATTGTTAACCAAACATATATAAAGGAAATATAATAACTTATTTATTTTTACTAAATTACTCTTGGTAGTAATAATAATATAAAATGATGTTGTTAAATAACGTATTTATATAAAAATTATTAAAAAAATTAAAATAATATTTTTTAAGTAAAGTTTAAATTTTTCTGATTGAACTGATATATGGTGAATACTTTTGAAGCTGACTTATGATCCTTCATATCATTATCACTTACTGTTTCTCATATAGTTTTTTTTTTCTTTTTAATATATTTTAATTGGTTAATATGTTGAATAGAGGTAGAAATGAGTTTTCACTAGTAATTACTTTCAAAACTAATGCTATCTGCACAGATGAAAAAAGGAATGTATTTCTCGAATCATATGCGAACACGAAAAAAACATTACAAATCCATATCTCTCATTTGCATAAAAAGGCTAAGAGTTTGTAAAGTGATATTACTTTAATTTTTGAAAATAACATAATTATTGAATAGTCTCAAAATGTGAAAAAGGATAGGATTTGTGTATATCATTAAAATACTCTAATCAAAGTTAACACAGTGCACTCTTTTAAAAAGAAATCTTTTAGGCCTTTTCAAAAGTCCTTTCTTCCTTTTCCATTACGAGGAGAGTATTGTCATGGTAGTGCTTGCATTAGTCATCACGGCCTTTGTGTTGACCTCAAGTCATCCTTCACTATTAGCAAATTGATTATTTATTTAATATTATTAATTATCTTAAAAAAATCTTAATATTCTAAGTGAATAGAAAAAGATTAAAATAAACAATCTTAACCCACTACTAGTATACCACATTTCTCTATGAAAGAAAGCCTTGGTGAAGTCTTTTCAAAATTTCTTCTTCCTTTTTTGTTTATATTTTCAATGTTATTTAGGGAAAAATTAAGAGTTTATTTTTCCTAAGATGATCTAAGTTTTTGTATTTTTCTATTTTACAGAGCAATGTTATGATTACTTTAACTCGGTGAAGTGCTTTTTTGTCTATTATATATTTAATCAACAATTCCTTCTTTATTTTCCTTTTCTCCTATTTTAATGACCACTTATCGTTATGTTTTCGAACACATGATTGGTCTAATTCAAATGTTGTGCTTAGAAATAGATGAGGAAATAAAAAACTTCCATTTTGGGTATGACATAGCAATCTCATCACATACGCGTACACAAAAGTGGTCTCAAAAGGTATTAATCAATTCCCACTACCATTAGATCCAAAAATGATTCAGGCCATTACAAGCATGGCAGAAGACAACTTGTTTGATGAATTACTTGGTAGTACTCACAATACTCACGGCATTTGCGTTGAGCTCCACTCATCCTTCACACTAACCTACCATTTTGGTATACTAAACTAATACTTTGTCAAGAAAAACAGCTGAATAATAGAATTTATTAATGTATATATACAAAACCGTGGAAGTATCACAGCAACTAGTATTTCTAGAAAATCTCGTGTTCTTTTCTTTTTGAATTTCCAATTCATCAAATAAAGGATATATATAGTGTATTGTAAGGGGTAGGACGGACGGCCTGGTAAGAGAAAGGACGACCGTCACATCACCCGATGAAGTGATGAGAGGCCCGGTCGTGGCGGCCGGGACCACTCAGA
>NW_014544137.1:82047-90719 GCF_000741045.1 Vigna radiata var. radiata | reverse complement strand
AAGAAGTTGAACACTGACTTGAGCGTCGGAGTATCATTAACAGGTACCCGGACGGCTGGACGAAGGACATAGGTCAACCAAGAGTCGGATCAGCGGAGGACCGGACGGTTCGAAGGGGGAAATTGTGCAAGGAAGCTCGGACGAAATCCCGACCGGAACATTTTGGCGCCCACCGTGGGGCCGGAGGATTATACCCAATGGTGACCACAAGAAACACTAACACTGAGGATCAGACAGAGATGTTGAGGTTGATGGAGCAGAGGATGATGGAGATGTAGCGAAAGCACGAATAGGAGATGGCCGCGGTGAGGGCTGAATGCTTGGCCCAGATCGCGAAGAGTAAGAACGGGGGAAACGAAGGCGAGCAAGGTGAGGGAGCAGGAGGGAAGCGGATACCATTGGAGGAGGAAAACAGTAGTGCTCACGCAGAGGGAAGAGAGGAGAAGGGAAACAAAGATAGTCAATCACTTGTTAAGGTGGAGGAGTCAACCACTATGGTGCCGTTCGTACGGGAAATTATGGAAGTACACATATCGGAGCAGTTTGTACCGCCTCAATTCAAGATGTACGATGGGACGTCCGACCCGGCCGCCCACGTTAAGTCATTTATCAACACCATGACCTTCCGCACCGGGTGTAACGCCATTTGGTTTAGGGCGTTCTCTCTGTCCCTAGAAGGAGAAGCTTTAGAATGGTTTAACTCGTTGCCGGTTAATTCCATTGAGAACTTCAAGAGTTTGGGAGAAATGTTCAAAAGACAATTTGTCGCGAGTAGTATGGAGGATGTGACGGTGGTAGACCTAATGAATCTGAAGCAGGGTAAGGAAGAATCTCTGAAGTCTTTCACGGATCAGTATCAGAAAACAGTCCGCAGAGTCAGGGGCCTGAGTTTAGAACTAGACCTCCAGTATGTCATGCCTGCATTGAGGCCAGGCCCTTTTAAAGACAGTGTGTGCCGGAATGCTCCCAGTACAATGGAGGAATTGAGGAAACAGGCGGTCGATGAGGCCCGGGTGGAGAATATGAAACAAAATTACCGACGAGAGCAGCAGGAAGCTAAGGCCGAGAAGGGGGACAGTAGAAAAGGTGAAGGTCAAGGAAGCAAACCGAACGAACCTAGACTCAAAGAGGGGCCAAGGGGCCCCAGATTCCCGCATTACACTCCTCTCAACGCCCCTAGAGCCCGGATACTACAAGAGGCGCTGAGCACCCAAGTCTTATCAACACCTCAGAAGCGGCCCACACCTCCAGGGGCGGACCTGAGTAAGCGATGCCTATATCACCAAAACCCCGGACATGATATGGAGGATTGTGTGACGTTGAAAGACAAGATTGAGGAGCTCATCCGAATGGGGCAGCTGCAGCAATACGTTAGAAGAGAAGACGTCCACCGAACGGAGGGACCGTCCAGAAGAGAACACTCATACACGAGGCCGGCTAGTCCGACCAGAAACATCAGAAGGGAAACGAACTACCGGACGTATGATCGTCCGCCTAAAGATCAGGTGAGGCGGACGGATAGAAGGGACAGGAGCCGCAGTAAGGACACCTCGAGAGGACCTTTGAGAGGGACGATAAATACCATCTCCGGAGGCTTTGCCGGAGGGGGGTCCACCTCGTCCGCCCGGAAAAGGAGTATCAGGGCGCTGAGATCCATACATGCTGTTGACGTCCGAAGGAGATCGATGCCACCTATCACCTTCTCGGACGAGGATTTTCACGCCCCTGACCCCGATCAGGATGACCCGATGGTCATTAATATTGAGATAGCCCGGTACGGAGTGAATAGGGTATTGGTGGACCAGGGCAGCTCGGTCAACATACTGTACTGGAGGACTTTCCTCCAAATGGACATATCGGGGGACCTCATCGTTCCTTATGACGAACAGATTGTGGGATTCGCCGGCGAGCGAGTAGACACGAAGGGCTATATCGACCTTAACACCCGCCTTGGCACGGGGCGGGAGAGCGAGGAGATGAAGGTAAGGTTCATACTAGTGGATGCAAGTACCGCTTACAATGTTTTCTTGGGGCGACCATGTCTTAACGCGTTTGGGGCGATTGTCTCCACCCCTCATTTGACAATGAAGTATCCCACCCGAAGGGGGACTATTTGCACAGTAAGAGCCAATCAGAAAACGGCCAGGGAATGCTACGCGGCCGGTTTACGCATATACCCAAAGGAAGAGAAACGAAAGGTAAGCCGGTCCGAGGTCGCGTTGGCCGACCTCGACCCGCGAACTAATACGGACGATCGGCTGGAACCGGTAGGGGAAACCCAGCCTATACTGGTAGGGACTAAGGCCGACCAAACCACCACTATAGCAAGGGGATTACCGAAGGTGATTAAGAAGGAGCTGCGGAGTATGCTGTGGAACAACCGGGACTTGTTCGCCTGGACGGCAGCATATATGTCGGGCATACATCCGTCTGTAATGTCTCATAAGTTATCGCTATATAAGGACGCTCGCCCTATATCCCAGAAGAAACGAAAGATGGGAGACGAGAAGAGAAAGGCGGTGGAGGAAGAAGTGCGAAAACTAAAGGAGGCAGGGTTTATCAAGGAAGTGACGTACACAACTTGGTTGGCCAACGTAGTAATGGTAAAAAAGGCAAACGGGAAGTGGCGGATGTGTACAGATTACACGGATTTGAACAAGGCGTGCCCAAAGGATTCTTACCCTTTGCCGAGCATAGACGCTCTAGTGGACGGCGCTTCTGGACACAAGATACTCAGTTTTTTAGATGCTTACTCCGGATACAATCAAATCCCAATGCATTCCCCTGATCGAGAGAAAACCGCATTCATGTCGGACCGGGCCAATTATTGTTACGAGGTAATGCCGTTCGGATTAAAGAATGCGGGCGCCACCTACCAGAGGCTGATGGATAGGTTCTTCGCCAAACAGATTGGGCGTTGCATGGACGTGTACATCGACGACATGGTGGTCCGGTCACCCGATGAGCAAAGCCACTTGCGTGACTTGGAGGAAGTCTTTGGCGAAGTCCGGAGGTACGGGATGAGGTTGAATCCGGCGAAGTGCACTTTTGGGGTATCTGGAGGAAAATTTCTTGGTTTCATGCTGACATCCCGGGGAATTGAGGCTAATCCAGACAAATGCGAGGCCATCCTGAAAATGCCGAGCCCGACAACCTTGAAAGATATCTAAAGATTAGTCGGACGTCTCACGGCTTTGTCCCGATTCATCCCGAAATTGGCCGAGCGGGCAAGGCCAATCATGAAGAAAATGAAGAAAGAGGCTCTTAGCAAATGGGATGTTGAATGCGAACAGGCCTTCGCCCAAGTAAAAGAGGTTTTGATGAACCCGCCGGTAATGAATCGCCCGGACGTGGGAGCGGAGTTACACGTCTACCTGGGAGTTTCGGACACTGCTATAAGTGTCGTTTTAGTCCAAGAGCTTCCTACGCCCAAGCTTGTGTATTTCATTAGCCGCGCGCTGCAAGATGCCGAGACCCGATACCGACAGGTGGAGAAGGTCGCGCTGGCTTTGCTCCATGCTGCACGGCGGTTACGACCCTATTTCCAGAGTCACCAGGTGGTTGTCCGAACCAACCACCCAATCTCTAAGGTGCTAAGAAAGCCCGACCTGGCCGGACGGATGGTAGCATGGGCAATAGAATTATCCGAGTTCGGAATGCGCTATGAACCCAGGGGTTCCATAAGGGGGCAACATCTTGCGGACTTCGCTGCAGAATTGCCACTGGCGGAAATCGACGTTTGGAGCTTATACGTTGACGGAGCTTTTGGTAAGAATGCAAGCGGGGCCGGCGTCGTCCTCGAGGGCCCGAACGGTTTTCTTTTAGAGCACTCCCTTTTGTTCAAATTCAAAACATCCAACAACCAAGCAGAGTATGAAGCCCTGGTGGCGGGCCTTGAACTGGCCAAGGATATGGGAGCTAAGAAATTGATCTGTCGGACCGATTCTCAGTTGGTGGTCGGTCAGATGAACGGGAAATTCCAGGTAAAGGAGGACCACCATTCCAAATACTTCCATAAGGCGTCCGCATTGATTTCGGAGTTCGAAGAGGCGGATATCCGACACATCCCCCGCGAGCAGAACGCGAGGGCGGACCTGTTGTCCAAGTTATGTTCCGGCAAGGACAAAGGGCAGTTAACAACGGTTATCAGGCAGGTCCTCCTGCAGTCGTCCGTCGAATGCCATGCAATTACCACAGATGCCGCCGACTTGAGGGGAGAAATCAGAGAGCTAATAAAGAAACAAGACGACGGATGTAGCCTCCGGCCGGAAGAAACAAAATAATAGCTCGTTTCCTGCTGGTAGGCGACGACATGTATAGAAGGGGATTCTCCACTCCTCTACTCAAGTGCGTGTCCAGGGAAGAGGCGCAGTACGTGATGGACGAACTCCACAACGAGGTTTGTGGATTCCACTCGAGGCAAAGAACTCTGAAAGCCCGGATCCTAAGGGCCGGCTACTATTGGCCCACTATGGAAGAAGACTCCCGCGTTTTCACCAGAAAATGTTTACGGTGTCAAGCGCACGCCAACGACCTTCGGGCCCCGCCCCATCTTTTGCATTCTATCACAGCTCTGTGGCCTTTCTCCCAATGGGGCATGGACATAGTAGGTCCTTTCCCAGTCGGCCCAGCACAGAAGAAATTTCTCCTAGTGGTGATCGATTATTTCACCAAGTGGGTGGAGGCCGAGCCTTTAGCCACTATAACGGCCGGCCAAGTACAAAAGTTTTGCTGGAAGCTGATTTGTAGATTCGGCCTCCCGAAAATGATCATCACCAACAACGGAAGACAATTCATAGATAAGAAGTTAAGGGAATTCTACCAAAATCTGGGGATTAAGCATGTGATGAGTTCAGTCGAACACCCCCAAACAAACGAGCAGGTCGAAGCCGTAAACAAAACTATAGTGGCAGAGTTAAAAAGAAGGTTGGGGGAGAAAAAGGCAGCATGGGTCGAAGAGCTGCCCGAGGTCTTGTGGGGATACAGGTGTACCCCACATGGGACTACGGGTGAAACCCCTTTTAACTTAACGTACGGCGTCGATGCCATGCTCCCGATGAAGTTGGGAGAACCATCGTTAAGGAGACAGATTGAGGACATAGCGTTAAATGATCAAGAGCTCCGGGTCGAGCTCGACACGGTGGAAGAACGTCGTGATCAGGCGGCACTTCGCGCAGAGGCTTGCAAAAGAATGGTCGAAAGGAGATACAACACAAAGGTACGCCCAAGAGATTTCCAAGAAGGCGACCTGGTGTGGCGGAAGACAGGGGAAGCTAGACGAACTTCATCACATGGAAAGCTGGCGGCCAACTGGGAAGGACCTTTTAAAATCATTGCTACCCTTAACAACGGAGCATACCGCCTAGCTAGACCGGACGGTCGAGAGCTCCCTAATACATGGAACGTGACCCATTTGAAATTTTACTTTAGTTAAAACTGACAAGTTGTAACAATCGTTTGATAATCAATGTATACAGGGTCGTTCCAGGCATCCTCGTTTAAAAGCTATTTTTAAAAAAAAGGCAAATGGGACCCGTCCTTGAGTCGTGGGATCCGTCCCTTTTGATCGGCATACAGGAGAAAGGCACTTACCTGCCTTCACCTAAACAATGAGAAGGGATTCGTCCCTCTCAATCAGCATATAGGCGAATGGCACTTACCTGCCTTCGCCTAAACAGCATTAGGGGATCCGTCCCTTTTTCGACCGGTATAAAAAAGAAACACCGGCCATTACATACAGAATTAAATAACGTTCGGAAAAAACTTTCATCAACCTTGAGAAATAAGTAAACGGCAAACAAATGAAGCGTCGAACCAAACTTTCGTATTGATAATGCTTTTCCTAAATCAAGGTATGAAGTATGGTTTACAAAAAACAAAGTCATCAATGGGTCAAACCACAAACACTAACTATTCCTAAGTGTTTAAAGGCCGACCACACTCCAACAAAAAATACCCAAAAAACATGTAAAACAGCGAAATTCAAATTAGGCCCGTCTGTCTTGTCCGGGCGATCTTCCATAACCCTGTCATCCACGCCTCCCTCGGTTCCGGCGCCCCCAACATTTGGTAAGGTTGCCCGCACGGGACCCATCACTCCATCATAGACGTCTTGATAGAGATCAAAGTCGTAGGTCATCGGGTTCACCTTCATCAAATACTCCACTTGGCGCAAGGCTTTGTTAAATCCTTCTTCATGCTCCAGCATAACCGTCGCGTCCAGTTGAGCAAAGTCCTCCTTGACTTGAACCAGTTCGGCATCCCTTTTCTTTTGGGCATCACTGGCAGCAAGTAACTCCTGGGTTAATTGTTCGCTCTGGGCAGCCAGCTCATCCCCTCTCTTGCCCAGACGACGAACCTCAACCTTCAGCCTGCGATTATCCTCGGCCAAACCGGTCTCACGGGTCTGGGCGGCCGTCAAAGCCTTCTTGGAGTTGGTTACTTGGAGTCTGGCCTCTTCCAAGTCTGCTTGCAACTTAACATATTTTTCACCACACTCCTCGTGGTCCTTGGCTAACGACTCCACCCGGCGACGGAGGGCGGCGGTCGACTCTTGCTCAGCAGCCAACTCCCGAAGCAGATCACGCCCCTCACGGGTTTTTCCTTTCTCGCGGGCATTCACGGCGATCATAACCCCTCTAGCCATCATTTCAACAGCAGCGGCATAGAGCTCTCCTTCGGACAAAGGCTCGATCACCGTACGTTGAGATGAGCTGGCTCGCACCTCCAATCGCGAAGCAGCATCAAACGCCGGATCGAATATGCCGGCCGGCAAAGGAATAGCGGATGAGCTCCCGCTCCAGCGACTCTTCTTAGACGAAGACTTACCCTCTGCACGAGATTTCCTTTTTCACTCTAAAGGAACCTCCGAATCCGGAGGCGACTCAGATGATTGCACAGTAATCAATTGATCAGCTGGAGGGGGTGGGGGATCAGGAACCCGGCCGGTAGCAATGGCCTCGTGGGGATGAACCTCTACAGTCAACTCCATTTGCGGAATGCCGACGGGAATTTGAGTGGTGGGGGTCGAACTCGACGCGATGGACGGGCGCTTCACTCCTTGCGACGCGCTACCCCCTCGGCGACGCTGGGAAGAGGAGAACCATCCAGTTTGGCGAGGACCGGGCACAGACATGTATCCTGAAAGAAAAACAAAAATTTAGACAAGTCAAATCAAGTTACTCAAAGGAAAACCCGAAACAAAGCATACCAAAAGCAATTTGATCAAAATCATCATATTTTAAACAGTCGACGAAACCACGGGCGCTTAGCTGGCGGGGTAGGGTGTTTATGGTCCGAACGACATCTTTCTCCGCTGCAGTTAGCAATCCCACGGCATACGCCCTTATTTTTCGAGGGCCTTCGGTCCAATAAAAAGGGAACTGAGGCCCACCGTCGGAATCGCAAAACTCCGATCGTCCGGACTCTTTGATTATTATCTTAAAATACCGCTTCTTGAAATTCTTGAACGAGTCCGAGAAGGGTTTGAACAGAGTCCGATCATGCACCGAGGATAACGACACCCATCCTCTTCGAGGAACCGGACGAACATTAAAGTAGTGAAGGAACACCCGTACCATGGGTGTTACCCCCACGGCAGCACATAAAGACGTAAATGCTTGGATGGCCGCCCACCCGTTGGGATGCAGCTGGCTAGGAGCAACGTTTAACTCCTTCAAAACCAATGCTTGGAACTCGGTAAACGGAACCCTCATGAACATCTGGTCGAACATATAAGTATACACGAAAAAGAAGTCTTCCACCGACGACCCTTTCCCGTGGAACACCCGCTCGTTCGGATGGCTGACACCAAGTCGAAACAGGCGTGCATCTTCGACATCACGCGCTATATACGACCGTTCGGACCACCACAACAAGTTATCGCGAGTTCCGAAGTCTGATGTATACTCATCAACGTCGGGGGAAGCCCAGCGATACCCCCGAATCCGAGGCCATCCGCCGGCCAGCTCAGCCATTTCTGGATCCACGCGAACCCCACCTTTCAGCAGAAAAATGGCAATACCATTTGTCAGCCGGTCAGCCTCAGGAGAAGGCGGCATCTCCTCATCGTCAGAGTTGGCTTCCAGGAAGGACGACGACACCGAATCTGGAGAGTTTGTGGCCGGCCCAACCCCAGTGGGCAGCCCTCCCACCGCAGCAGTCCCCGACGGACCCGCCGCAAAACCACCTGCATCGCTGGTCACCTCAGCCCCACCAGCCCCGCCGCGACCCGATGATTCCTCGGAAGAGTAAACGCTGACTACTGCCATTTATTACCTGAGTTGTAGAATCGGAAAAATTAGAAGAAAGAGAGGTGTCTTGCTCTTCTCACTCTCACCCCTATTTATAGGCAAAATTTTGAAAACCACCAACGCACCATCACCGTCAGATCATCCCACGTTCAACGGCCCAGATGCGAGACGGTTAAGTTCCCAGGGGCCCAATTCCCACTCAGGGCGCGCCACGTATTTTTCCCGCCCAGAACACGCTAGAGGAAGCGGAACCGTCACTCGTTTGAATTTCGAAACCTTTCGGTCACTACGTCACCTCAGGCTTGGGGGACTTGTGTACTGTAAAGGGTAGGACGGACGGCCTGGTAAGAGAAAGGACGACCGTCACATCACCCGATGAAGTGATGAGAGGCCCGGTCGTGGCGGCCGGGACCACTCAGA
>NW_014544137.1:66004-81712 GCF_000741045.1 Vigna radiata var. radiata | reverse complement strand
CTTTCTCTCTCTATCTCTACCTTTATTACAAAAGAAGTTGAACACTGACTTGAGCGTCGGAGTATCATTAACAGGTACCCGGACGGCTGGACGAAAGACATAGGTCAACCAAGAGTCGGACCAGCGGAGGACCGAACGGTTCGAAGGGGGAAATTGTGCAAGGAAGCTCGGACGAAATCCCGACCGGAACATATAGATATATTAATATATATTGTTTAAAAGTGTTAATGAAGAGAACAAGCACACCAACTTTGACTCAGCCATAAACTAGTTTATTTTAATTAGTTCATTCTTATTTAAACGCCCGAATCCTTTGTTACGAAATATGAAGACGAAAATGAAGAATGTTAGCGTGACTTTGTTGATTTTTGGTGGAAGTGATATATGGTGCGAAGGGTGTTGGAAGGAAGAGCGAGAAGCTCTTGGGGGTATTAACAAAAGCAGGGTTTTGAAAATGTAGCTAATGATATTTCCAAAATATGAATTCGAATATTTAGAGAGTATATATTTCAATTTATAGATCAATTATATTTTTTTGGTTTAATACCTATTTTGGTTCCTCCTTTGGGAGGGTTTGTTCAAAGTGGTCCCTCCTTTTTTTCAAAAGTTCACTTTAGTCCTACCTTTCGCAAAAACTGTTCATGGTCCTTTTTGGTAACGGCGTTAAGTTCACTAACGGCAGAGCTGCCAGGTGTGTAATGTTTGATGATGTGGCATTGTAATTTGTTTTAAAAAAAAATATAATGATGACATGTAAATGAATATAATTAGGGTTATCATCAAACATTACACACCTGCTCTGCCGTTAGTGAACTTAACGCCGTTACCAAAAATGACCAACTTGAACAGTTTTTGCAAAAGGTAGGACTAAAGTGAACTTTTGAAAAAAAAGGAGAGACCACTTTGAACAAACCATCCCAAAGGAGGGACCAAAATAGGTATTAAACCTATTTTTTATATATATAATATATATTATTTTACTTATCAAAATAATTATTAGTTTATAAATTCATATTTAAATTAGTCCATATATATATATATATATATATATATATATATATATATATATATATATATATATTTATTGATTAATTATTGTTTTCCTCTAAAATTAATTATCATTTAATATTTTTTAAAGTAAGTATAGATATTTATAACACTATTAGAAGTGAAAAAAAAAACTATAAAATTGAAACAAAAATTTGAAAAAACATTAAGATAACACCAGGTCAAATATGCACTAGATTAGGTGTCTTAATTATATCCTCAAATATTTGAATATTTGGTTTTCTTGTCTATTATTAGTATCTTTAACCAAGAGAGAAAGTGAAACAACATGTAACTTTATATTTGAAGAAGGTAAGAAAAAAATCAATTTCACATATTTACTTATTATCTATGGAAAAAATTAAATTTAAAAAATTGAGAAACAACTCATTATAATATAAAAAGAAATAAAAACATTTAAAAGACTTATATTTATATGGATGAGAAAAAAAAAAGTAAATGTTTATCTATATATTCAATGTTGTGTTACTTTCCCAAAATTGTTCATATTTTACTCAATTACTAACTTCATAGTTAAATTTCACCAAATAAAAAATTATAAACATAATTAGCTTTCCTTATAAACATACATACATGTGTTTTGCTTTATAATATATTTAAACATTAAAAGGATTATATGCTAGATGTTCAAGGATACTCTAAATAGCATTCAAGCAATCACAACAAACACGTCACAAAAACCTCATATTCATACAAACTTACCGTAAACAAAGTTATCACGGGTGATATAGGTTTGTTATAAGCTAGATCCTGACTGAAGAAACCCGAAAGAGAAAAGAAAAACTCCTAAAATTCTAAAGAGAATTCAAAGAAAACAACTTATAGAAACAGTGAAGCAAGTTAAATGAAGGAAGAAACTATTTTGCTTTTCTATTTATAGTTTCAGAAACTAAACTCAAACAAATTTATCATTCTTCATTTTGAATATGTAAAAATTTATATACACAGTAACTTTTTATAAATGCTATGAAATTGTGTTAAAAAAAGCAAATTAAAGTAAAATTATATTATTTTATGGATAAGATTATCATTTATAATCATAGTAATTAGAAATTATTAGAGAAAGATTTATTTTTATTGGCCTCTTCCCCTTCTAAACCTATCATTTGTATGCCTATCCATGACTAAATCAATTTCTATTAAAAGGGAGGTTTCACCCCCTTAATGAGACCCTTGATGTATGTCAATACCATTATCCATACCATTAACTCTACTTTTATTAAAGAAAAACAATGTATTGACACTCATTTTTTACAACATTTTGACATTGTTACATGTGTTCTTTTGGTCCATATCATTATTATTTTTTCTGATGTGGAAATCAATACTATCTCCAATAACAATAACCATTCTCGACCTTATTCTTGTAGTACTAGGTTGATTAGGTTAGATTTTCCTCGCTTCAATGGGGATGGGGTGAAACAATGGTTAATTCAATGTGAAACTTTCTTCTCCGTTGATGGCACACCAGACGATTACAAGGTCCGCTTGGCAGTCGTCCATTTCGAAGGAAAAGCTCTGCAGTGGCACAGTGCATATATCAAGAATATAGGGTTATTCAATCTTCCTTCTTGGGTGTTTTACACTAGGATCTTGATTGATAGATTTGGCGAGGTTGGCGAAGATCCTATGGCTGAATTGATGCGGTTGCGTCAAAAAATTTCTGTCCAAGATTACCATGACTGATGACTTGGGTCCAAGCCCATCATGGACCCATCACTAGAAGCATGACCCATCACAAGGAGAAGGGTAAAACTGTCCCAAATGAAGAGCACAGCTGCTGGAAGCACCCCCCCCCCCACCTTTGCTAAATACACCATGGCTTATGACTCTTTCCAGCACATGTTAAATGACTTGCACCTGGACTTTCTAGATGATACTCACGGAAACCATGCTCTACCACGTGGAAGTTGATCCACATTTCTTGGCTTTCATCTACACCACACGTAGATCATAGGAATGCTATAAATTCATTTGGTAGCACATGTATCAGATTTACTTTTGGATAAATTTTGAGAAATCTTTTTCTTCTGCTGTTGAATTCTGTCCAGCATAAGAACTTCTCTGCCAAAGTCAATTCTTCTATCTTTTCATTCACCACCTAGTTCCTTCCAAGCATGGAAGCCGATTGAACTAGCTTCACTACACTCTCAGATCTGCATTCATCCACTTCATCACACGATCCACCCTCCGCTGCTACAGTTTTCACCATTCCTCTGCCAAACCAGATCCAGTTCTGTCTTGACCGGTTGCACGAGATGCAAGCTACTCCAAAGTCGTCGGTCATCAAGTGGTATTCAGAGCCTGGTTCGGCTTGCATCACGTTCCAGATAAGTGACATTGTCTTGATCCGTATTGTCATCAACCTTCCTTGCGTGTGCCTTGTTTGTTCACTGCTCCATTGATTTGTCTTACATTCCATAGATTCCTTTGAGTCATTTGATTGATCCAGCCTTGTTTTGCTTTGGTTTTATCATTTTAATCGGTTCATGTTATTGATTTGAGTCTTTATTTTTGAAATCCTAATTCTGTTTTGTTGAAGTCATGTCAATATTTTCCAATTTTGTCTAAAATTCCATGTTTAACCAAGAATGGATAAATCTACATAGTTGATTGGAGTAATTCAATAAGAAGCCTAGTGCATCTTGAAGCTCCTCAGCAAGGCAGTACCATAGGTTAACATAGTTTAACTGATACCGAGAAGAATTCTGTTTTCTTGCATCTGGTTTACAATCGTTTTATGCATCAGCAGTGCTGTGATCTGTAATGGTATTTTACTGTCATCACTATGTGCTATTGATTGTTGGATATGATGCAATCAGAGGAAATGCATACCACAATTCATGTTGAGACATTGAAGTGGAAAGCATTATCATGCAGATTCCAAACTCTGCACATAGCTGCTTGAACCGTGCTGCATCTATCTTTGAGAGTCATGCAATTTTTTTTTTTTTAAAAAAAAAATTGTCCAGCTCTAGTTTTCTTTTCTGGACTTCTTCATAATTCTATAGAGTTTTTGTTCAGTTTAGTTGCTGCCTGGAAACATTAGATTGTGTTTCATATCAGTTTGAAGCATTAGAATGCACTTCCATGTGTGTTTGGATCGTTTCTTGTATTGAGTTGAGCAACTGGTATGGTTAAAATTTGAATTGGTCATTGGCAGTCTCTGCTAGCCATTTCCATTTGATATATTGGCCAAACCAGACTTGTTCTAAGTGCCAAAATACTGATCCAAACACTTTTGAATCCTGTGCTGAAATCTGCATATTGTCTTGGGTATGATTTAGCTTGAAACGACAACTCATATAGTCAAAATTTGATTCATGAATGAACTGATCTATTTGGCTATTGATATAAGTCATATTTGATCATCAAAAGTTGCTGGAGGTTTTCAATTTTCTAATTAACATGGTCTGCTAAATATAGCCAATTCAGTTTCGTTTTGTCAGCCAAAATTCTGTTGAGAATAAGTTGCAGTGTTATGCTATTTTTGCTGACTAATGGTGCATCCATTGTGTATGAATCTTGGTAGCAAAATGCGTGGTTTCAATCATTAAAAGAAAAGAATAGAAAGTATAAATCAAAATAGACTTGTATGCTGAATTGGAAAAGCAACTGGAACCCGTACCAAGTAATAACATTTGCCACTGGATGCATAGTATCAGTCTTCTCTTTGAGACAATTGGTCGAACACTTTTGACAAAAAAATTCATTTGAGTGAATTGGATATCATTGCAACTTATCTTTGTTTCTTGCTTTCTAAATCTAATCTAGAACCATTCCTAAGTTCCTTTTGAAGTGCTACCTGTTATTGAAACCATTTAATTTCTTGATTTTTGCTTGCTTGGAATTCTGCCCACCAACTGTTTGTGATAATTACAGTGGGGGTGTTCTGATTTTATCTGCTGCAGCAGTATAATCCACCAATTTTTGCATTGACCCCTGTTGTTTCTGGATCTGTGTGAGTGTTTTGGTGGTTGCAGATCAGTTCCAGTTGGTTTAACATTCTTGGTAGCATCTTAGGAAGAGGATTGGTGAATGAAAAGATTCACAGAAAAGTTATGGCCGAGAGCTTCAAACTGCAGAATTTAAACCAGCAAGTGTGACAGCATTGTACTTAGCAGCTGTGAGCCTTGTGAGATGCAAAGTGCTGCATCAAATTTTGATTGAGAGCAACCAAAGCTGCCACATTAAAATTTCCCCATTGTTTTTCTATTTTCATTTCTTTGAGTTCCTTCATTTTGTATTTTCTTTCTTTCTTCAATTTTTGTAATTTGGCCATTCCAAGTAAGTGAGGTGGAAGAGCTCCTAAGTGTTCTTCTCTCATTTGCTAACTTGACTAAAAAGTCTCACACCTAAAATTTAGTAGACGGTGAGTGTGTCTTAGATCCAAAGTCTAAGCCTCACCTAGGAGACCTCACTTTATCTTTGCTTTTTCCATTTCACCGACAAGTTATTGCTACTCCTTGTGCGATTAGGAAGCTCTCTTTAGGCGTCCGAATTTAGAGTTTAGATTTTATCTTTGCTTTGTTTGTTGTTGTCTTTAAGACTTAGGTGGATTTAAGAGTGATTTTGATCNAAAGACTCTAGTAAGTAACTAGAAGCATATTTGGCAAGGACAAGGCTTAGTACTTAAGCAACCCTAGTGGTTCACCTCCCTTACCTGGAATATTGCTTTCTAAGTGAACTCTTTAGTCTTTATTTCGAGAAAAACATTTAAGTCCATCATCATGTCTAGAAGGCATTATCCTAGAATTAGTGATAGTGAAAATCAAAAAGAGCAATTCACTCTTCAAACTTTAGTCAATCAACTCAATGAAATTGAAAGGAAAATGAGTCAAGAAAAAGTCAATAGAGAGCTTCAAAATGCTATGATTCAAGATGAGTTGAGGTTGTTAAGGGAAGAACAAAATAGGTCTAGGGGAAGTCAAAGTGATCATTCTCATGTAGAGGGCATACCTCTAAATGTAGGGGATTATTACAATCAACCTTCTTCTTCTAGGAAATCTAGGAGAAATGTTCATGTGCCACCACCTCCTAAAGAAGTCAATGTTGTTTTGCCTCACTTCCATGGGAAGGACAATGTTAAGGCCTATCTTGATTGGGAAATGAAGGTGGAACAATTGTTTGCTTGCCACCAAGTAAGTGAAGAAAGAAAAGTCTCTCTAGCTACCCTAAGCTTTCAAGGGTATGCAATGTATTAGTGGACTGCCTTAGTCCAAGAGAGACTTAGACATCAAGCTCCTCCAATTCATTATTGGAATGATCTCAAAACTGCCCTTAGAAGGAGACATATTCCCTCCTATTACAATAGAGAACTCATGGATAAACTCCAAAGATTACAACAAAAGTCTATGACTGTTGAAGAATATAGACAAAAAATGGAGTTATACATAATGAGGGCAGGCATGGTAGAGGCTTCAGAAATTACTTGGGCTAGATTTTTAAGTGGGCTTAATTTTGAAATTCGAGATAGAGTTGAACTACTACCTTATAGAGATTTGAATGATCTTGTTCAAANNTGTATNAAGGTAGAACAACAAAACTTGAGAAAATNCTCTNCTAAAAGAGTTCANGTTCACCCTATTGTTNNAAAGGAAAATTTTAAAGAAAAAGAGCCTTTTAAGCCTTTAGCCAAAATTGTTGAGAAGCCCACACAAGAGTCATCTTCACACACTCGGACTAGTGATATCAAATGTTTTAAGTGTCTGGGAAGAGGACATGTAGCTGCAGAATGTCCCATCAAAAGAACTATCATCTTAAGGGGCAATGACAGTTATAGTAGTGAATCATCCAGTAGTGAGAATGAGAGTGATCAAGAAAAATCCACTATTGAGGAAGTCTATCCTTGTGAAGGGCAACTTCTCATGATCAAGAAAATTTTTGATAATCAATCTAGTGAAGAACATCTATCACAAAGAGAGACTCTCTTTCACACAAGATGTCAAATCCAAAATAATACTTGTTCTCTCATTGTTGATAGTGGTTCGTGCTCTAACTGTTGTAGCACTAGATTGGTTGAAAAATTAAAACTTGTTGTGCAACCCCATCCTAAACCTTATAAAATACATTGGATCAATAAAGATGGGAATATCACAGACAAGGATTAGGTCACAGTAACAATTTCCATTGGCAATTTTAAAAACAAAATTTTATGTGATGTAGTTCCAATGGAAATTTGTCATGTGTTATTGGGAAGACCATGGCAATTTGATCATAAAACAATTCATAATGGTCTTACCAATACCATAACTGTGCACCATCATGAGAAGGAAATTTGTACTTCATCCTCTCTCATCAACACAAGTGGCAGAGGATCAAGCACAAATGCGCCTTAACAAGGAAAGGGATGAAAGAGAAAAAGAAAGAAAGTTGAAAGAAGAAGATCAAAGAAGAATAGAATTAGAGAGAATAAGAAAAGGGGAAGAGAGAATAAAAGAAAAAGAAAGAGAAGACAAAGAAGAAATTGAAAGAAAAGAAGTGGAAGAAAGTGAACAAAAGCAATTAAGAGCAAAATCTCCTTCAACCACAATGGAATCAAAACTATTAAGGGGAGGTTTTCTATCCTTTCACTTTTCCCCATTTATTTTTGAAAGTCCAAAATCTCAATTTTNTCTNCCAGAATTTGCCATGCCATCTTTAAAAATGATAAAACTTTCAACATATGGCAATTCACAACTTGGGTTAGGGTTACTTTTATGGGTACCACTAACTCAAGAGACAAATAAAATTTCAAAAGAAGAAAGGTTTCTTTATAGTACTAAATTTGAAAATTTTAAAATTAAGAAATCTTCTTCTCAACATGTTCTTTTATATCTTTTGTTGGGTCATAGAAAACTAATTAGAAATCTGTTTGATGCTTATTGTAGATTGATATTTGACCCAGGTGGAAGATCTATGAAGCCTACAAAAATAAATCCTCAAGCAAGCTATCAGATTTGAGGACAAATCCTTTCCAAGAGGGAGGGGATGATGATTTGGGTCCAAGCCCATCATGGACCCATCACTAGAAGCATGACCATAACAAGGAGAAGGGTAAAACTGTCCCAAATGAAGAGCACAGCTGCTGGAAGCACCCCCCCCCCACCTCTGCTAAATACACCATGGCTTATGACTCTTTCCAACACATATTAAATGAGTTGCACCTGGACTTTCTAGATGATACTCACGGAAACCATGCTCTACCACGTGGAAGCTGATCCACATTTCTTGGCTTTCATCCACACCACACGTAGATCATAGGAATGCTATAAATTCATTTGGTAGCACATGTATCAGATTTACTTTTGGATAAATTTTGAGAAATATTTCTCTTCTGCTGTTGAATTCTGTCCAGCATAAGAACTTCTCTGCCAAAGTCAATTCTTCTATCTTTTCATTCACCACCTAGTTCCTTCCAAGCATGGAAGCCGACTGAACTAGCTTCATTACACTCTCAGATCTGCATTCATCCACTTCACCACACGATCCACCCTCCGCTGTTGCAGTTTTCACCATTCCTCTGCCGAACCAGATCCAGTTCTGTCTTGACCGGTTGCACGAGATGCAAGCTGCTCCAAGTCGTCGGTCATCAATGACGCCTTTGATCGAATAGTGTCGCAAGTGGAACTTTCGAAGGCCAATTAATTAAGTTGCTTTCTGGGCGGATTGAAGCAAGACGTCCATATGATGGTTCGTATGTTTCATCCCACTTCCGTGATGAAAGCATATTCGTTAGCCAAAATGTATGAGTCTGCTAGCAACACTACTCTGCAATCGAAGCCATTCCATAAGTAACTCAAACCGCCTTTGTTGTCGAGCCCTACCTAGCGTTCAGAAGAGCCTTGGCCGAAACCATTCTCGAGGAATTTAACACCTGCTTTTATGAATGAAAGAAGGGCTAAAGGACTTTGTTAATTCTGTGATGAACCGTTCACACCTGCCCATAGTTTAACCCATAAGAAACTCCAGATTCATGCCTTGGAATTAGAAGGCGACACCATTTTTTATGACGACCCCACACCTCTAGTAGAAAAGGAGGAAAATAGGGGGGAAGAACCATTGATTTTGGTTAACACATTGACATGAGTTGCTAGTTTCCGCACTATGCGAGTCACAGGTCTTCGTAGAAAAAAAACCTTTACATATCCTCATTGGTAGTGTAAGTACACATAATTTCTTGGACGTTCACATAGCCGAGAAACTAGGATGCAAAATTGTGAACATGGATCCTTTGAGTGTCACAGTGGCAGACGGTGCTAAGGTCAAGATTAGCAACATGGTTAAAAAAAATTCTTGGATATTACATAATGCACCATTCAAATCAGATATGTTGTTGTTACCCTTAGCATGTTGTGACATAGTTCTTGGTAGAATGGCTGATTACATTAGGGGATTGATGGAAACCCATTTAGGGCATTCCATTCAAAGGAGTATCAACTAAAGCTAAGGCTAAGAAAGGGAAGTGAAGAAGGACTTTTTAAAAGCTCTTTCTTGATTTTCTTTCTCTAAGTCTTAGAAGGATTCTATTCTAATATGTTTATATGTTATTTTTGTAGGGTTCAATAAGGCTAGGACACCATGGACTTGGACCCAAACCCAAGAACTAAAAGTCCAACAATCCAACCCAAGGAGAATGATAAAAGAGTCATTTCCACAAAAGGAGGGGGGTGAGTTTAGCAAGCATGGAGCTACCTCAAGAAGTTCACATGTTTCACACCGTCACACATCTGCTGATATACTTGTTGCTCATGGCCATGCACGTTCCATTGTTGATTCTAGAAGAGNTTCACACTTTCCACACCGCTGCCACATGGCTAAAGATCTGCATTGCTCATCTTCAATCACCACCGTGCATAGCTTAGGAAGGCTATTATAAATTTGCTTGTAACAGCTTATGTAAACACCTTTTGAATATATGAGAGAACCGATTTGCTGATGCATTTTCCAGCGTCTTCTCCCATCGAAGGTCACCCATGTGCTTCTCCCAACTTCTCCTCTAGCTTCCTTCCAATGGTGAAGGCCTTCTGAGCTGAGAGGATACTTCACACATTCCCAACATCACTAAACACTACAATTCCACTAAATTCCACCTACATCCGCTGCATCTTCATTCATGTCCGCTGCACCACTCTGCCAATCAACTTGCCTGCTGTTTGAATTTGTATTCTGCAAGATCTAGGCCTGGGCAAGCTTCCATCAGGGATATCACGTGGAACTTTGAAAATCTAACCATGGATTTTATGGTGCATGGAAGGAGACTTGTTTTGAGGGGAACGACAAGTCCAGGCCTCAAAACTGTAAGGAAACAAAGGCTGCATGATACACTTTCTGCAGGAGTCCACATCTTAATGATACAAATGTGTGATAAGGGTAAAGGTACTTTATTACACTCATTATCAACCCATGCTGAATCCAGTAATATCCCTGATAGCATTGAGAGGATGCTGTTGGACTTTGATGATGTGTTTCAAGAACCATCCACACTTCCTCCTAAAAGAATTGTTCATAATCACCGCATTCCTCTGGCTCAAGGCACCAATCCAGTAAATAAACAACCTTATAGATATGTTAAGCAATAGAAAGACATCATTAATGGCCTCATACAGCAGCATTTACAATCATGTATTATCAAGAACAGATGCAGCTCATACTCCAGCCCAGTTGTACTGGTTGGGAAAAAAGATGGAGGTTGGTGATAACGGTTTAAAACTCTGTTATTTGTGATGTGATTTTGATACTAAAAGCACTCTTTTTCACTTAGAAACTTGCTTGGACTCATGCTTTTTCATTAAGTTGTGTGAATAAGAGAGTTGAGGTTGATTTTAATGGTTTTATGACTAATTTCCCTGATTTTGACAGAGATTAAGGTAATATTGGAAGAACAGATGAAAAGCCAAGAAGATGGAGCTCAAAATGGCATAAAAAGGCACCTGAAGGAGGGAAAACACGAAGCTTAGGCAACTAGAGCCAAAGCTTGGGCGATCAAAATCGACGTCCACCGCCTGGGTGGTGGCCTTCACGGGCGTTGGGGCTTCGTAGCTTGGGTGTCCAATTTCGACGCCTAGGCCTTCCATGACCCGTTTTGGTCGCCTGGGCGATCTCCCTGGACGCCTGGGCGTCGACTTTCGTGGACTGGGCCCTATTTTTGCTCTGTTTTGATTCTTTTGCACCAGACCCTGTTTTGGCACGCCTCTGACACTATTTAAAGGACCCTGGGGCTCTAGGTTTTGCATCCCTGGCAGAGAAGAGCATAGCAATACACTTTTTTCCCACTCCTTAGGCTTTCATTCTCATTCTTTCTTTCATTATTCATAGAGTTCCCCCATGTCTATGGGGAACTAATTTTATTTGTTGTTGGGGAATGATGTCACCTTGTAAACTCTCATGTATTTGAATTGATTCTTAATTTCATATGCTTTTTCGTTAATTTTTAGAGTAATTCATTTGTTTTTATTCTTGCTTATACAATAGCATGATTTATTAATTCCATGAGTGTCGGGAGGTTCCTTTCAATTCAGGTTCTTGTTGAATTACTCCTAAGGGTTATATTTCTCAAGGATGAGGGTATGAGTCGTAGTCGTCTTAATCTCTTTTTCTTCACATCTTTTTACCAGGAATTCTAGGAATTGTATGAACTGGTAATTAGGGTTAGGCTTATTCACCGAGGGATCGGGGTAGGTAATTTAGTGAGAGACGTCGGCATTAATGCATAAAGAATAATTCTTATATTCATGAGGGGGAACTTGGTGAAATCTAACCCCCAATAACATATCCATCTCATATAAATCAACATTCGTTCATCTCTATGCTCCTTTGCCACTTATCAATTTTATTTTATTTTATATTTATTATTATTGCCAAACCCTATGATCTCTTTTTATTTTTAAGTCTTAATTAATCTTGTTATCACACAATTGTTCAGTGCCGAGAGTCCTGTGGGATATGATACTTGGTCTTACCATTTTATATTACTTGTGCGACTCGGTACACTTGTCCATTTGTCCCAACAGTTGGCACCTTTGTATAGATTACAGAGAATTGAATAAGAGGACAGTAAAAAACAAGTTTCCTATTGCATTAGTTGATGATTTATTGGATGAGTTACATGGTTCGAAATTCTTTTCTAAACTTGATTTATGTTCTGGGTATAATCAAGTTAGAATGGTGGACGAAGATATACACAAGACAACTTTTAAGACACACTCGGGACACTATGAATATTTAGTTATGCCCTTTGGGTTAACCAATACGCCTGCTACTTTTTAAGGGCTCATGAATGCAATATTCCAAGAATTCTTAAGGAAGTTTGTTCTCATAATTTTTGATGATATTTTAGTTTACAACACATCCATGGAAGACCATTTGGTTCATTTACATAATTTTCTATTGATATTAAGGACCCATTCTCTATTTGCTAAGAAATCCAAGTGTTACTTTGGAGTGACAAGAGTAAAATATTTGGGATATTTCATTTATGCAGAGGGAGTGGCTACGAATCCAACAAAGATAGTTACTGTTCAACAATGGCCATTACCACAATCTGTGAAACAACTAAGAGGATTCTTGGGTTTGGCGGGCTACTACAGAAGATTTTTCTACAATTATAGCACCATAGCTAGACCCTTACATGATATGCTCAAAAAAGAGGGATTTAAATGGACAAAAGAAGCCAAGGATGCTTTTCAGAAACTGAAAACCCAACTAAGTAACACTCATGTCCTGGCTTTGCCTAATTTCTCCAAAGATTTTATTTTAGAAGTTAATGCATTTGGGCAGGGAGTGAGAGTTGTGCTAATGCAAGACCAACACCCTATAGCCTACATCAGTAGGAGCTTTAACTCTCAACAACTAGCACTGTCAACATATGAAAAAGAGTTGCTAGGAGTTGTGTTTGTTGTACAGAAGTGATGGCACTACTTGCTCCCTAAAAGGTTTACTATTAGAACAAATCATCAAAGCCTAAGTACATCTTAGATCAAAGGTTGACCACTGCTTTTCAGCAAAAATGGTTTGTCAAGTTAATGGAATTTGATTTCAACATTGAATACAAGCAAGGGCATGAAAATATAGATGTTGATGCTTTATCCAGAATAGAATGTGTTACTCTCTTTATCCATCAACCTACCTTTGAGTTATTAAAATCTATAAAAGACACTTGGCAAACGGATATTGATTTTAAGAGAATCATTATCGAGTTACAAGTGAACAACAACACCCATAAGCATTTTTCATGGCAGAAGGAAGAGTTGAGGAGGAAAGGGAAATTGGTAGTGGGAAAGGATAAAAAATTAAGACAACAACTTTGGAATGGTTCCATGCCAGTACTTGTGAGGGCATTCAAGAAGAGATTCTACACTTTATAGGGCAAAATTTGTAGTATATTGGAAGGGTATGACAAAGGACATCAAGAGATTTGTGCAACAATGTCAAGTTTGCCAAAGGAACAAATATGATACTGCAACCTCACCTGGATTGTTGCAACCATTACCGGTCCCAGACCATGTATGGCAGCATATTACTATGGATTTCATAGAAGGGTTACCTAACTCTTTTGTCAAACAAGTGATTTTTGTTGTGGTAGACAGATTAAGAAAGGTTGTCCATTTCATGGCTTTACAACATCCTTACACAGCTGCAACAATGGCACAATGTTTCTTAGATAATATCTTCAAACTACATGGATTTCCCGCTACCATCACAAGTGATAGGTGTTCGGAAACATCTTGGCTTCGTTTTACACCAAGAGAGGGGGTGAATTGGTGTTAGTTCATAAACAAAATCTTTTCGCAATCTTGGTATGAAAATTCAAAGCTTTTGATCTTTCCTTAAAATGCAAGTAATGAGAATTCAGTGCAGTGGAAAAAACGTAGTTGACTGCTAAACAGATAAAGTCGATTGAATGAAAGAGTGTAGGGATAGAGAAAATCAAACATTGGTTTTTATACTGGTTCAGCCAACAAGGCCTACATCCAGTGTCCTTCCAATCTTGGAAGCAAATGCACTATAATGGTTGCGGTTTTTACAACAAGGAATTTATAGAAGCACCACGCAAAAATATAAATCTCCTCTCTAACCCAAAAAAAAATATAGTTGCACACACAAAACCAGAATTGCAGCAAGAATCCCCTCTTCTGCAATCTGAACCCACGTTGAACAATCCTCAACGTGTAACCAGCACTCTTCACAGGTTTCCAAGCCTATCATAGCACGCTTCACAGGTTGCCAAGCCTATCGCAATAGACTTCACAGGTTTCCAAGCCTTCAGTCAAATACAACAGTCTTCACAGGATGCCAAGCCTTCAAGATCAAACCAGAAGCACCTTCTTTGTGCAGATGTTGATCAAACAGTATGCACAATTACTCCTCAATCCGAATCTCTCTCAAGAAAGATCACCACGGTCTTCTTGGAGAATTCTTTGAGCTTCCAAAACTGAGAATTATCTCTGAAACAGGACAATGAAAATGTTAGATAACAAAAGTCTCAGAATAATTCGTGTTTTGTTCTATTTATAGTTTCCCTGTCATTCTCAGTCGAATAGCCTACTAATACATTCAATTGTATTAAAACAATTATAACATACAGTCAACACAAATTCCATATGAAAAGAGCACAAGAAAGGATGAAATAGTTGGCGGATAAACACATATCAGAAAGAGAATTTCAGATTGGAGACTTGATCTATGTCAAACTCACCCTTACAAACAGATCTCTGTATCATTTAGAAGCAATGTGAAACTAGCTCCTAAATACTATATGCCTTATCCTATCCTTGAGAGAATTGGTGCAGTAACATATAAGGTACAATTACCAGTTAATTCTTCAATACATAATGTTTTTCATGTTTTGCAGTTAAAGAAGTTAATGAGAAATGCACACACTTCCACAAACTACCCTTTAACAGAAGGGGAAGCAACCACCAGGGAACCAGAAGCTATCCTTGATAGAACCACTGTGAAAAGAGTCAACATGGCTATCACTAAAGTGCTGGTCAAATGGAAACATCAGATGGCTGAAGACGCTACATGGGAGTTTTACTATGACTTGAAGAAGAAATTTCCCAATTTTAGTCCTTAAGGACAAGGATTTCATCAAGGGGAGGGGATTCTTACAGTATTTTGTAAAGAATAATTAATTCTATTTCATAACAGAATTAGTCCTCTAGTAGTAGTCTTTTGTATATAAACATTTGTACAGTTGCTTTTGGCAGTCAATGAATTCAATCAGAAATTTCCTGCTCTCTTACATCCATTCTCTTGTGTTCGGATTCTCTTTTTCTTACTGGGATTCCCTACTTCTCTGATTCTTATTTGTTATTTGACTATTTTTGAAGTGTTATTTGATCTCTCTCACTCTTTTTTTTTTTTCTGATTTATAATTTTGAATTGATATTTGACTTTATTTATTAAAAAATGAGATGCTTGTAAATATACCTGAGAGACCTTTAATTGAATTTGTTTTCTTATTTAAATTTTTTAAACAGTAATGACGATATAAGTTTATGTAAGAAATATAAATTTTTAAGTGATAAAATATAATACACATTCATAAGTGCGTGTGCATAATATATATATATATATATATATATATATATATATATATATATATATATATATATATATATATATATATATATATATATATATATATTCTTAGTTAAA